>NC_059441.1:15777519-15852519 GCF_021028975.2 Sphaerodactylus townsendi | reverse complement strand
TTCCCCCCTCACAACAAACACCCTGTGAGGTAGGTGGGGCTGAGAGAGCTCCGAGAAGCTGTGACTAGCCCAAGGTCACCCAGCTGGCGTGTGTGGGAGTGCACAGGCTAATCTGAATTCCCCAGATAAGCCTCCACAGCTCAGGCGGCAGAGCTGGGGATCAAACCCGGTTTCTCCAGATTAGATACACGAGCTCTTAACCTCCTACGCCACTGCTGCTCCTGATTTATTATCTTATAGCGCCATTTAGTTAAGACTCTTCACAATAACAACCTCTCCAGGATGCTGGGTGAAAGAGAGTCATTCAAGCAGCTATGTACATATCTGCAAATGGAATCTGCGCTTTGGGGGAATGGCATGCAAAGGGAGACCTTAACTAAATGGCGCTATAAGATAATAAATAAATGGTGCTGTAAGATAATACCCGCCCTTCCCCGCAGGGCTCAGGGTGGCACACAACAATAATCAAGCAATACAATTTTTTAAAAAATAGTAATAAATAATTAAAATACAATAAAAATACAATAAAATACCAACAACAGGATAGAACAAGAAAATCAAAAGATGACAACTAAAAAACACCATCCCGCAGGGGTAATGTATTTGATAGGTGTCAACTCGGCCAGCCTCTAGAGAAAGCCTGGTGGAACAGCTCCGTCTTACAGGCCCTGCAAAATTGATTCAGAACCTGAAGGGTCCTGATCTCACATGGGAGCTTATTCCACCAGGTAGGGGCCAAGACCGAAAAGGTCCTGACCAGTGCTGGGGTCCAAAATTTTTAGTAACAGGTTCCCATGGTGGTGGGATTCAAACTGTGGTGTAGCGTCAATGGGGCTGGGCGGGGCACGACGGGGCGTGGCCAGGCATTCTGGGGCGGGGCATTCCTGGGTGTGGCTGTGGCAAGGATGCAACCACTGCGCCGGTCCTTGGGCAGGAAACGAATGCACACAGGCACAGGCTGCCACGCACGCCGGTGCACCTCCTGCTAGACTGCTTCAAGTTCTGTGCGCTACCGCTGAGAGGAGGGGCGTAACTAAGGCCAAAATCACGTGGCAAAATCACCAATCAGTAACCCACTCTTGGCACACACAAATAATTAGTAACCTACTCTCAGGAACCTGTGAGAACCTGCTGGATCCCACCTCTGGTCCTGGCCTTCGTGGAGGCCAGCTGGATATCCTTTGGGCCAGGGATCACCAGAAAGCTCTCCTCCAAAGAGCAGAGGGACCTGGCAGGGCAATACGGTGAGAGGCTTGAACACAAAGACCATGGGACTAAGCTGAGTTCTGCCAAAAAAATATATCAGGGAAGGAGTTGGGAAGGGGTGGACGGGAGAAAAAGGACAGGAAAATTATCTTCTTTTAAAAGCATCGTCTTAGAGCCATTGCAAAAAAAAGGGGGGGGGAAACCTCCCCGGGGTCCGCCGCTTTGTGACTTCAGTCTCTTGAAAAGGAACAGCGGAGAGCCAAAGTTAATTGCATCCTTCTGCGAACAGAAAGTCTCTCTCTCTCAGCATCCTCCTTTATGCAATATCTCGTGGCCTTCTTTTGCTGCAGATTGTAGGAGTCAACGGTAGCCAAGAACTTTTCTTTAAAAAAAAAATAGGGAGGCTTTGCTTAGACAAAGCGACAGCCACTTCCTTTGAAAGAGATCGATGATTAAGCTTTTAGGGTCTTTTTCTTCCTTGCTCGCTGGATTAGCCATATATTTCTTTCTAACTTCGCAAGGATCTTGTCCTTCTAAAATGTTGATGGCCGGCAGCCTTTCTTTGCAATGAGATGAATTCTCTCTCTCTCTCTCTCTCTCTCTCTCTCTCTCTCTCTCTCTCTCACACACACACACACACACACACACACACACACTTTCTCTCTTTCTGGTCAGCTAAATGAAATTGTCAACCTGATTAAAGAAGGTGGGTTTAACATCCACATGTCTTAAGAACATAAGAACTAGCCTGCTGGATCAGACCAGAGTCCATCTAGTCCAGCACTCTGCTACTCGCAGTGGCCCACCAGGTGCCTTTGGGAGCTCACGTGCAGGATGTAAAAGCAATGGCCTTCTGCTGCTTCTGCTGCTCCTGAGCACCTGGTCTGCTAAGGCATTTGCAATCTGAGATCAAGGAGGATCAAGATTGGGAGCCAGAGATCGACTTCTCCATAAATCTGTCCAAGCCCTTTTTAAAGCTATCCAGGTTAGTGGCCATCACCACCTCCTGTGGCAGCATATTCCAAACACTGATCACATGTAGCATGAAGAAGTGTTTCCTTTTATTCGTCCTAATTCTTCCCCCCAGCATTTTCAATGGATGCCCCCTGGTTCTAGTATTGTGAGAGATAAAAACTTCTCTCTGTCCACATTTTCTACCCCATGACTTCAGTCTTCCCTTTCTTCGGCTCACACCCGGAAAGCGGAAGAGAGATTCTGCTCAGAAATCGTCATTATATTTCACATGCACATTTTAAGTACCCATGACATTGATTGCATATATAAATAGGGTACGTATAAAACGTACCACGTGTGTACCCAATGCCAACAAATGTATAAATATGAGCACTGAAAGGAAAAAGACCCAGTTCCATGATCAATGACTGTAAGATGAACTAGAAGAAGAGGAGGAGGAGGAGGAGGAGGAGTTTGGATTTATATCCCCCCTTTCTCTCCTGTAAGGAGACTCAAAGGGGCTTACAATCTCCTTTCCCTTCCCCCACCCCTCACAACAAACACCCTGTGAGGTGGGTGCGGCTGCGAGAGCTCTGAAGAACTGTGACCAGCCCAAGGTCCAGAGGTGGGATCCAGCAGGTTCTCACCAGTTCCCAAGAGTGGGTTACTAATTATTTGTGTGTGCCGAGAGGGGGTTACTAATTGGGTCCGCTTTTCCGTTAGGAAATTCCATTAGGTCCAAAAAAATCATAAAGTCCTGTTATTGTTTCCTATGTTGGCTGGTTAGCGAAGAGGGTAGAAAGCGGGACAATTTCTCCTCTGTTAGACTGTTTGTAAAAAACATGTTTTAAAATACAATATGGTAAAGTTCCTTGTTTAAGGAAAGTATCCTTCTTTTGATTTCTAGAAACAAAATTAAGTATTTGAAAGTATTAAGTATTTGACAGGCAGTCAATTGGAGGAGAAGTCGTTGTTTCTGTTGGCAGTAGACGATAGGACTTGCTATAATGAGTTTAAATTATGGACAGAAAGATACCATCTGGAAATTAGGAACTTTTTTTTACAGTAAGAGTTTTTTACAGTTACAGAGAAATTATTAATGCCCCGCCCCGGAATGCCCGGCCACGCCCCCATTGTGCCCCGCCCAGCCCCATTGGCGCTACGCCACTGTTTGAATCCCACCACCATGGGAACCTGTTACTAAAATTTTTGGATCCCACCACTGCCAAGGTCACCTAGCTGGCATGTGTTGGAGTGCACAGGCTAATCTAGTTTTCCACATAAGCTTCCACAGCTCAAGTGGCAGAGCGAGGAATCAAACCCAGTTCTCCAGATTAGAGTGCCCCGGCCCTGAACCACTACACCACTGCCGCTCTCTAGACAAATCACCCCCCACCCCCCCCAAAGAAGTGAACAATCCCACTTCTCATTTCCAAAAAGCCATGTTCAGCTCTGCAGGGCCTGTAATATGGAGATGATCCACCAGGCCTACGGCTGAGGCAGCTACGGTTTCTTAACTAGCTGACCTCCCATCTCTCTCCATCCCTCTGGATTTGTTCTGAAACAATCTACCTCTGCCACCCAGGCACCATACAAAACTGTTTACTGCCGTAGACTCAGACTTGCTCAGCTTCAACAAGTTAAATGAACGGTGAGCCTCCAGAACACACCCTGGGGGCCATGTGTCATCTTTCATCCCTCAGCAATCGTCCTCATTGTTTCTCAGCTGAAAGCCAACACTCTGCCCAGTGACAAGACGGTTTGCTTTCTATCTGCTTTCTATTCACGTTGGTACACACATTTTTTATTATTATTCTCCTTTTCTTGGAACTACGGAGATCGAATCAGCCAACAGATTCGGGCTGGCCTTCTTAATTGGAATTGGAATTTCAGACTTTTTGCTACCCCTTGATTGCTGTAATACCGTCTCTCATCCGAGGAGGTTTTTTTTACATCTCCTTTATTTCCTCAGGCCTTTCACGATCACCGATCGCTGTAGGCCGCAGAAGGGAACACTGATGTCTGCTTCGAGGTAAGGAAACCCGAAGGAACAAAGGCAGCCTGGGGGGAAAATGTTAGGAAAATTGATGTGCCAAAGAGATGTTCCTTATCTGCAAGATGATAGAATAATGAGAATGAGGAAAGAAACCTCTTAAGCGCCTTATTAAAGAATTTCCTGTGCTGGGACGAGGCCCCGACTGCAAAAAATGCTTTTTTGGAAAAGGTGTGCTATTATTAGAAGAAAGATGTTCTGTAATGTAAGATTTCAAAGAATGGCACGAGAGAATGGCATGAAAGGCCCCGTGTGTATGCCGCATAATTCTATTAATTCAATTTTTAAATGGTAGGCGAATTTCCTCCAGTGGCCTGTTCTTGATTTTCAGTTATGATCGGCATAGAAGGGCACCTCCAGAAGGCCAAGGGTGGTCCCACAGTTGACCAGAAATGTTAGGAAATAGGACATCGTTCTGGGAACGCCCCCCTATTTTAATTGGAGGAACACTTGAGAAAGTTGTAGAAGAAGAAGAATTTGGAGTTATACCCCACCTTTCTCTCCTGTAAGGAGACTCAAAGGGGCTGACAAACTCCTTTCCCTTCCCTTCCCCACAACAGACACCTCGTGGGGTAGGTTGGACTGAGAGAGTTCTGAGAGAACTGTGACCGGCCGAAGGTCACCCACCAGGCTTCATTTAGAACAAGGAAACAAAACTCAGTTCATCAGATTAGAGTTCACCACTCACGTGGGGGAATCAAACCCTGTTCTCTAGATTGGAGTCCACTGCTCTGAACCACCACTCAGTTGATAGTTCCATGGGAATGTCAATTCAATGCATGGCAGCTGTGAAAAAGGCAAACTCTATGCTGGGGATAATTAGGAAAGGAATTGAGAATAAAACTGCAAAGATTGTCATGCCCTTATCTAAAGCCATGGTGCGACCGCACTTGGAGTACTTTGTTCAGTTCTGGTCGCCACATCTCAAAAAGGATATTGAAGAGATAGAAAAAGTGCAGAGAAGGGCAACGAGGATGATTGAGGGACTGGAGCACCTTCCTTATGAGGAGAGGCTGCAGCATTTGGGACTCTTTAGTTCGGAGAGGAGACGTCTGAGGGGGGATATGATTGAAGTCTATAAAATTATGCATGGGATAGAAAATGCTGACAGAGAGAAATTTTTCTCTCTTTCTCACAATACTAGAACCAGGGGGCATACCTTGAAAATGCTGGGGGGAAGAATTAGGACTAATAAAAGGAAACACTTCTTCACGCAATGTGTGATTGGTGTTTGGAATATGCTGCCACAGGAGGTGGTGATGGCCACTAACCTGGATAGCTTTAAAAGGGGCTTGGATAGATTTATGGAGGAGAAGTCGATTTATGGCTACCAATCTTGATCCTCTTTGATCTGAGATTGCAAATTCCTTAGCAGACCAGGTGCTCGGGAGCAGCACTAGCAGCAGAAGGCCATTGCTTTCACCTCCTGCATGTGAGCTCCCAAAGGCACCTGGTGGGCCACTGCGAGTAGCAGAGAGCTGGACTAGATGGACTCTGGTCTGATCCAGCTGACTTGTTCTTATGTTCTTATGTTTATTTTGGCTGGGATAGTTCCATGGTCATGACGCAGGGCCAGGCAACGGCAGACTGCCTCTGAATATCTCTTGCCTTGAAAACCCTCTTGCGAGTCTCCATACGTCAGATGTGACTTGACAGCCAAAGAGAAGTTGTACAACCTGTAAAAGTGGGTTACAAATAGTTCTGTGCGCAAATAGTTCTGTGCACAACAACTGTGCCACCTCCAGCATCAGATCCGGTTTCAGCTGAAACTTTGCCTGACAGACAGTGCCAGTAGAGGGATCCGGTTTTCTCAAGATGGCCCAAACTGACTCCACGTTTCGCCACAAATTGAACGGCTTTTGCTGGCGGCCAGAGCGGCTTCACCGGTCGAGAACAGATTGACTCTGTCTGGCTGCTGCTGGATTATTCCCTGGAGTTGACAGGTACTCTGTCTTATCCAGATACTCTCCGGTTTGTCTATTTTTAAAAGCCATCGTGCACTCCCACTGATTAAGGATGGGTCAACCCGAAACGCTTGGAAACAACCGGGACTTCTCTGAGCCTTGAAAAGGGCAGGAATCACCTGGAAGGCACCTGAGCGCTTCCTCCCTCGAACCAACCACATTCTGCAGGGACAGAAATATCAAAAGGCCTTCGTAGGGATACGGAAGCACGCTTATTGCTCCGGCTAGAAGCAGCCTTGAAAAGAAAAGGCTCCTCTTCTTGTCCCTTCACCAGTGGGGGTGGCAATTCAATTGTGGGTGGGTTGTATTGCTGCTACTGATTGTATTGGTCTTATGTATTTTAATGATATTATTCAAAGTTTTTTGTATTTTGTATTTGTACACCGCTCTGAGCCCTTCAGGGCAGAGCGGTTTATTAAGTCGAATAGATGATGATGACGACGCAGCGGCGGCGACGGCAGACGGCAGACGGCAGCAACAGCGTTTATGACGCATATTGACGATGATGACGATGACGATGATGATGACAATGACGATGATGATAACAAAAACAACAACAGTAATAATAATAACAATAATAACAATAATAACAATAATAACAATAACGATAACGATGAGGATGATGATGATGATGATGATGAGGATGATGATGAGGAGGAGGAGGAGGAGGAGGATGATAGGCCAACAACCAGCTAAAGATCCGGCAGCTGTGAAAACAACAACGACAACGACGATAATGATAATGATGATGATGATGATGATGATGATAACAAAAACAACAACAGTAATAACAACAACAACAACAACAACAACAACAACAACAACAATAATAATAATAATAATAATAATAATAATAATAATAATAATGATGATGATGATGATGATGAGGATGAGGATGAGAATGAGAATGAGGATGAGGATGAGGATGAGGATGGTAATAATACAGGGCAGGGATGTGATCGGTCTCCAGGTGGTGTGACTTGACAAAAAGCTAAAACGAAGCCCTGCGTGATGTCATTTCCTAGTGCAGATGAGGTCATCTCCTGGAAGCAAAAATACAAACAGAGGTGAATGTTATGAACCTTCACATCAAACGTGCGCATTACATGCTTCCAAAGCTTGTGCAAAACCCGGGGAACATGAAATTCAGCTGACTTCTGCTTCCTTGAGAGAGCCAGCGTGGTGTAGTAGTTAGGAACAAGTGTGCTCTAATCTGGAGAACTGGGTTTGAGTCCCCGCTCTGCCATTGAGCTGTGGAGGCTTATCTGGGGAACTAGATTCACTTGTGCACTCCCAACACATGCCAGCTGGGTGACCTTGGGCTAGTCACAGTTCTTCTGAGCTCTCTCAGTCTCACCCATCTCACAGGGTGTTTGTTGTGAGGGGGGAGGGGAACGGAGTTTGTAAGCCCCTTTGAGTCTCCTTGCAGGAAAGAAAGGGGATATAAATCCAACTCTTCTTCTTCTTCTTCCTCCTCCTCCTCCTTGGGGGAAAATCCCACAGAACTCAGCAGCATTCCTTCTTGATAAATGTGCATTGGCTTCGATCGCACAATGCTGGGCAGGTGGCTGGCTCTTCCCCGTTTGGGAAGTTTCATTTTCAGCATGGCAGCTTGCAGGGCGCAGAGGCGTGTTGGCCCAAATGGGCTGCATACAGAAGTATAGTCTGTAAAGTGAGGCTTTTCTGGGTATAGCTGCTGCAGGACCATGGACAGTTCCTGCTCCTGTTATCGATTCCAACATAGGCCATGGCCAGACTGAGCCAAGCTATTTATTTAATTCATTTGTACCTTGTCTTTCTTCCCAACGCATCTGACATCATTCTGCTCTCCTCCATGTTATCCCTGCAGCAATTTGGGGAGGCTGGTTAGGCTGAGAGAGCACGTCTGCCCCGAGGTTATCCAGCCAGTTTCCACGGAACAAGCGGGGAGTCAAACCTGGGTGGCGCCGATCCGAACCCAGCGCTCTGAACCACCTTATCACATTGGCTGGAACAAAGTCAGAGAGAGCCAGCCAAACTTGATTGGCTTTGGGCAAGCATTTATTCGAGTCCAGTTGCCCCCTAGAATCCAACCCAAGGCTGAGCTGCTCCTCTCCAGAGTCCATTTCTGGCTCGCTGGTTAGCAGTGTGACAGTAACGTCGGGTGGTTGTCAGGTCTATGATTCATTCAATGACGGGCTCTAGACTTCTCAATCAGAAGTCTTTATTGGTACAAACATCCAACCCCTGGCTTTTGCAAAGCCAGTTCTAACCCATGCCCCAAAGGCCCATAGCTTTATTACCTCTGCTGTCCACTCCCTCCCCTGCCCCCAACTACACAAAGTAAAAGTGGGGAAAGTGAGGGAAAGCAAAAGTCTGTTCCCTCGGTCTAGGGAAAAATATGGAGCCATCTGGCCACTCCTAATGCGGAGAAGGCCAGAGATGCAGCTGTTTTCTATAGTTGCAAGCACAGAGAGGAAGGAGGAGGAGGAGGAGGAGGAGGAGGAGGAGGAGGAGAAGAGGAGCAGGAGTTTGGATTTATATCCTCCCTTTCTCTCCTGTAAGGAGACTCAAAGGGGCTTACAATCTCCTTGCCCTTCCCCCACAACAAACACCCTGTGAGGTGGGTGGGGCTGAGAGAGCTCTGAAGAACTGTGACTCTCCCAGGGTCACCTAGCAGAGCCCTTCGGGGATAGGGTGGTATATAAAACAAAACAATAAATGAATGAATGAATGAATGAATGAATGAATGAATGAATGAATGAATGAATGAATGAATGAATGAATGAATAAATGTATGTGTTGGAGTGCACAAGCTAATCTCCTTCACCAGATAAGCCTCCACAGCTCAAGTGGCAGAGCAGCGAATCAAACCCGGTTCTCCGGACTAGAGTGCACCTGCTCTTAACCACCACTCCATGCTGGCAATGAAAGGTGAGATTCAGCAACCCAGCGAGGTCCCAGACATGAAGACCTTAAGCGCACACTGACGGGTAGGTGCCAATAATCATCCCATGCAAAATCACGGCAGTAGTCTTTTCAACATCAAACCATAGCATGGAAGAATAGTCACACGCTATTGCTGGGCTTGTTGGAAACCAGGAAGGCGCCAGCACCCAGGATCCTTGTGGGATTGCTGATCGAAAGAAAGTAAATCTAAACCGGATAAGCTGTTAAAGTCCTGCCTGCTTATCCAATCAGATAGAGTCAGTTTCTCCCAGTCTTTTTGTTCCCTTTTTTCATCCATCTATTTCCCCTCCCCACCCCCCATTCTTGCCAAGTCTACTGGACGAGGCTTTTAGTGGACCCGTGGGCTGAACTTGCCACGGTTTCACAGGCGAATAACAGGAGGGAAAGATTGGGCAGTAAGCCTTCCCGAGAATTGTTCCCGCAGCTCCAGCAGACTGGTGAGTTGCGAGGGGTATTTGGAAGTTATTAATGTTGGATTCAGAGCGCTAACATAGGGCGGGTTTTTCCTGATAAAGGAGATGTCAGATGGAAAGGTTGCAAAGCGTAAAATAAAGACATATAACTTTCCCCCCTTTCTTATTTGGTCTCCGCTAAAGATATTATAGGAGTCTGGAAAACTTTCCCCTCCCTCTTGAAAAAGAAAACAAGACTAGCGATTAAATATCTGGTGATATGCCGATGTTGTCACTGGAGTCACAAAAGAAAATGATGCCGTCTGGTTCGTGGACGTTGTCCCCCCCAGAGGTGGCGAACTCAGGTAAGGTCAACTATCCTGAAGAAGAAAACCTGGGGAAGAAGAAATTCAAAGAATGGGTTCGTGGCCAGGCTAAGTTCAAGTTACGAGCCAGAAGAGGACAGGTAGGAGCTTCCAAGTAGGGGCTTGGCATAGTGTGTGGCATTTCCCCCCCTCGCCCAGGGCCTTTGGGTGGTGTGTCCTTCCCTCCGCCCTAACCTGGGGGTTGGTCTCCCCAGACGATGACTTTCCCAATTGGCCCAAGGGCCAAGAAACCACCGCACCCACAAAGCACTGGGTGTACGGGGCAGCCCTCGCCCACACCACCCTCCTCCTAGCAGGCCTCCTTGCCTCCCTTCCCCTGTCTGGCTTGAGAGTTCACACTCTCACTCTCTCTCACACACACTCTCTCTCACTCTCTCTCACTCTCTCTCTCACTCTCTCTCTCTCTCACACACACACTCTCTCACTCTCTCTCTCACTCTCTCTCTCTCTCTCACTCTCTCTCTCTCTCTCTCTCTCTCTCTCTCTCTCTCTCTCTCTCTCTCTCTCTCTCTCTCTCTCTCTTTGCTTCACAGGGAGAGGAGTTTCCAGGGCCTTGTCTCTCCCCTGTGGCCTCACAGGGAGAGGTGTTTACAGCTTGTGTGAACGACTCCCACCCTGTTGTGCACAGGGTGGGGACCAGCTTGAACCAGGGTCTAGGTTCTCAAAGGAGGTCTGGGCTTCAGGGCCCTCTTCCCTCCTTCCCACTTCCCACCATTGAGCTGTCCCTTTCCCTTGTCTCTTCACACCACCACCCACATTCGCTGCTGCTGCGGCAGCTCCAGACTCGCCCTTTCCCACTTCCGTATATACCTTCTTTCCTCTCATTCCTCTTCCTTGTCCCAGCTGCTTCTCCAGCCCATCTTCTCCAGCTGCTTCAGCTGTGGGCTTGCTGGGCCTAAGCCTCCTCTCTTCCCTGCCTTCCCCTTTGAACAAGGCTTCTGAGGCCTCTAAGGCCTTCGCCCTCCCTGCAAGAGGCTCCTCTGCAGCCTTCCCATCTCCCGCAGTGCCAGCTGGTGCGGGACTCAGTGGGGTAAGTCCGGGCATTGCAGCCGAGCCCAGACACAGTGGCTAGAGAGCACTGGGCCAAGAAGAGAACAACGCATGCTATCCAAACCTCCTTTAGAAATAGGTATGAAAAAAATGTGTTGGACAGAGAGACCAACTCTTGTCTTGGTCAGAAGACTTGCTGGGCGGTTGTAAGCAGGCAGTTCTCAGTCCAACAGTCCAACTTCTAAGCAGTGTTGTTGTTTAACTTCTAAGCAGGAGCAGCAGTGGCGCAGTGGCTAAGAGGTGTACTCTAATCTGGAGGAACCGAGTTTGATTCCCTCCTGTGCCACCTGAACTGTGGAGGCTTATCTGGGGAATTCAGATTAGCTTGTGCACTCCAACACATGCCAGCTGGGTGACCTTGGGCTAGTCAGTTTTTGGAGCTCTCTCAGCCCTACCTATGTCACAGGGTGTTTGTTGAGAGCAGTGGTGGGATCCAAAAATTTTAGTAACAGGTTCCCATGGTGGTGGGATTCAAACTGTGGCCAATGGGGCTGGGCGGGGCATGACGGGGGCATGGCCGGGCAGTCCGGGGGTGGGGCATTCCTGGGTGGGGCTGTGGCAAGGACACAGCCACTGCGCCGGTCCTTGGGAGGGAAATGAATGCACACAGGCGCAGGCTGCCACGCACGCCGGTGCACCTCCTGCTAGACTGCTTCAAGTTCTGCGCACTACTGCTGAGAGGAGGGGCGTAACTAAGGCAAAAATCACATGGCAAAATCACCAATTAGTAACCCCCTCTCAGCACACGCAAATAATTAGTAACCTACTCTCGGGAACCTGTGAAAACCTGCTGGATCCCACCTCTGGTTGAGAGGGGGGGAAGGGCAAGGAGATTGTCAGCCCCTTTGAGTCTCCTATAGGAGAGAAAGGGGGGGGGGATATAAATCCAACTCTTCTTCTTCTTCTAAGCCAGTTGTGAAAATAAATGAGATAACCCTAGGCCCAGATCTCTTGCCATGGGCTTCTTGGAGATGAGAAAAAATACAAATGCAATCCATTTTTTTTAATAAATGTGAAGACCTATTACTCTACTGAGCAAAGCTAGCAGCTTTTCTCCAGCCCGAGGAAACTTCCTCCAATTCAAGCACCTCCATTATGAGCCAGTCCCTGGACACTGAAGACTCTGATGTAGAACCTGAAGACAGTGTTGAGCCAAAGCTGGCTCCTTGCGAGGAGGTGCAGACAGCTGAGCCAGCCCCGAAGCCTTCCCTGCAAGCCAAGGCAGAGTCTGATGCCATGCGGCTGGGAGAGCTACCAGGAATCTCAGAAGATCCAAGCAATGAGCCAACTGCACGAAGGTGGCTGCAGTTACAATGTAAAAGGAGAAGTGCTTGCATTGCTGCAAAACAGCTCTGGTGGAGGCCTTGCATCTGAGTCTTTGTAGGATCCTAGCCTCATTAGCCAGAATCTCCTATATCAACCCTCCCTTGGGCTTGACTCTGGTTTCAATGAGTGTACTTCCTGGTATGCTCCATGTGCCTCATTCTTCTCTGACCTCTGGCTCTCAGCCTGCCTGCAACCAATTTATGCCAAAGCGGGTTTCCAGGCAAGTGACAAGTAGAGATTCCTGCTGAGGGGCCTTGGGCTAGTCATAGTTGGTTCACAACTCTCTCAGGCCCACCTGTCTCACAAGGTGTCTGTTGTGGGGAGAGGAGGCGAAAGGAGCCTTGAGTCTGCTTGCAGGAGAGGAAAGGCGGAGCATAAATCCAAACTCTGCTTCCTCTTCCTTCTCCTCCTTTGTTGTCTCCCTTCCAAGATCTGATGAGATTGACTAGACCAAGCCTTATTAGTTCAAAGGGTGATCATAAGTCGGAAGTGACTTGACACACTCCACAGACACATATAAGCTGATATGCTGGATACCTGAACCGAGCCTTTGTAAACCTGTCGACTTTGTTTCCACCCAACCTCTCGGAAGAGAGCAAAACATGATTCACATTTGATGCCTGATCAAGGCTGTCTGGGGAGAGAGGCCCCGAAGTTGCGGCAGAGGCGAGGAAACTTTTGCAAAACTGTAATTACGGTGCTACCCTGACACAGATGTTAAGCGGTGAAGGGAAAGGCGAGACGAGTGGAATTAACAATTACGAAATCCAAAAACGACTGTCTGAACTACAATTAACCTTTGAGCGGGGCTTGAGACTTAACTGTGGCGAGGAAATCAGCAAATAAGAATTTAAAAAAAAACCAAGAGGGTGATTTGCATGCGGCGCTCACAAAAGCCGGGGAGGCGGATTAATATGCAGCAGGCGAAATGAAAATGTATGCAAAATTACAAAGCAGCCTGTTAGCCTTCGTGTAGGAGTGAAAACCTCCTCACCCTCTCTTTCTTCGGCGAGGGCGCTCCCCTGACAGAGATGTTAAGCAGTTAAGGGAAAGGCTCGGGCGGCAGAATTTGCAAAAATCAGAATCAAAAAACGGCTGTCTGGCCCAGCAAGTTGAGGCCAGGTAGGGCAGCCGCAGAGATAGATTTGAGCACATGTCGGAAGCGGGCAAAGGCTTTCGAAGGGAGGAGGGTTTGGCGGATATGGCGGAGCGGCCTTCTAAGATGACTGGTTGCTTAAGCAGAGGAGCAGCCCCCTCAGTCAATCTTAGAAAAGTTTGGATTTATACCCCGCCTATCTCTCCTGCAAGGCGGCTCAAGGTGGCCTACCAACTCCTTTCCCTTCCTCTCACCACAACAGACACCTTGGGAGGTAGGTGAGGCTGGGAGAGTTCAGAGAGAACTGTGACTAGCCCAAGGTCACCCAGCAGGCCTCACGTGTTTGGAGCAGGGGAACAACTCCGGCTCATCGGCCAAGAGTCCGGGAAAGCAGAGAAGCGTGGAAAGCGTCGTCAGCAGATCGCACAGCAAATGAAGCCGTTTTGAAAACGTTTCCGCCAGAGAATTGTTCAAAAGGGGATTCGCTTAAAGCATTTGGGGGCTGGAAATAAAACATCTGGGGATAAAAGCAATGTGAAATTCCAGGAAGGAAACTTTTTGTTTCCTGCCTCAAAGCGTTTTCAATGAATTGCATGGAAAAGCACTTAGTCGGACTAACCATATGAATGTGTTGGGGCAGTGGCGGAGCTACAAGGGGACGGGGGGCGCTGTGCACCGGGTGCATGCCTGGGGACATGGAAAATTGCCGCCAGACCCCTCCCCCTCTTCCCTTCCCCCCCACGGCACCCCCACCCCCTTCCCACATTTGCCTTAGTTCCTTTCCTTTTTCTAGAACTTTTTCAGTATGCAAAAGGCCTGTTCACAGTAAAAACGGCCTGAGGAGCTACAGTTCCCAGGAGACCTTGAGGCTCACAAGGTCTCCTGGGAAGTATAGTTCCCATCAGGCCGTTTTTAAGCCTGAACTGTGAATAGGCCTTTTTTCAGCCTGAAAAAGTTCTAGAAAAAGGAAAGGAACTAAGGTAAGTGGGGGAAGGGGGGAAGAGAAGGCGCTGCGGGGGGGCATGGGGGGCGGAGAATATAGAATGCACACCAGGCGCAGTTTGGCCCAGCTACGCCTCTGTGTTGGGGAACTAACGTAGCAAAGGGGCCAGATGCCTTTAGCTGTAATCGAAGGATCGAAACACTGGAGTACCTGATGGGAGAAGGGTTTGTAATGATGACAGCAAAATAATACACATGAAGTGCCTGGAAGAATGAAAGACCATAGAAATGTTAAGCACCGTAGTTATCGCTGATTTATTTCAGACAGAGCCCTGCGTAACTGAAGTATTTTGAAAACCTTCCAGAAATACATGAAAGCTTCTGTTTGGATGATTATGCAATTTAAAACCCAGGCTGGTAAACCGAGACCCATCTCCATCTTGGCGCGCACAGAGAGATGTTCTCCTTTTCTCAAAGTTTTCTCGATAATGGCCTGAAAATTCCCATCCTCGGAGCCATCGATCTTTTTTACGTTCTTCCCTGTTCCACCAAGCAAGCCATCTGGCCCGAAACGTACTTTCCGACTGCGCCTCTCTCCTCCCTTTGCAAGAATTGATTTAGGTTTGTTTGAAGCAAAATAGGATTGGAATTTAATCATAACATCTGAAAACTGAGAATGATTATTGTGCCTCTACTTTTCCCAACAGGGAAGTTTAACATTTCCTGAGAGCTGACTGGAAGAAATATTCCATTCCAACTCAGGTTCTTTTTTTAAAAAATCCACCATTGGGGACGCAAGGTGTATGTTGACGATTGAGACTTTGTCTGGGAGCGCGCACACTTACATCTACAGGGAACTGGGGATATATTGACTGTTTCCAATTTGGAGGGAAGATCCAGATTTACTCTCCCCCCAGCACAAAATTTATTTCAGTTTCAATTATTTTGTGTAGCTGTGTTTATCAACGACTCCCGCAGGTGATGGTGCTCGAAATGATGGTACCATCAAAATAAAATCAGCAGCTTCTAAAATTCACCCGAGCCTCTGAAGTTTGAAGTTTAATAAAATAAATAAACAAAACCACTGTCCACGTCTGGGGGGCTCTGAAATGGGTGCTGGTTTGCTGGGACCTACAGATCCCCTTTCTTCTGGCCAGAGTCTCTCAGAGTGCCTCAGAGAAGCAAGAGGGAAATGAATATTCCTTTCCCTTTCCCTTTTCGAGTGTTAGGACCTAGCTTTTCTTGAGAGCCAGTATGTTGTAGTGGTTAAGAGTAGGTGGACTCTAATCTGGAGAACCGGGTTTGATTCCCCACTCCTCCACCTGAGTGGCCAAGGCTTATCTGGTGAACCAGATGTGTTTCTGCATTCCTGCATTCCTGCTGGGTGACCTTCAGCTAGTCACAGTTCTTCGGAACTCTCTTGGCCCCACTGACCTCACAAGGTGTCTGTTGTGGAGAGAGGAAGGGAAAGGAGCTTGTAAGCCTCCTTGAGTCTCCGTACAGGAAAGAAAGGTAGGGTATAAATCCAAACTCTTCTTCTTCTTTTTTCTTCCCCGGCACTCCCTCAACCCATTCTTAAAAGGCTTCCGGGAGAGGGCAACTTTGGGTTCTTCCACTCCTTCACATGAAGCCTGGTGAGTGATGTTGGGCTAGTCCCAGTTCTCTCAGAACTCTCTAAGCCCTACCTATCTCACAAGGGGTGTGTGGGGGGAGGCGAAGGGAAGGCTTGGAAACCCCTTACAGAAGAGAAATGTGGTATATAAAAACCCATTTTTCTTGTTGCTGTCAAATAGGGAAGGGTCCTACCAATTGGGGTGGGGGGTGGGGAAGTCCATAAGAAACCCGTGCAGCTATCATATTTTGTTCACTGAGGTTTCTGAAGTGCCTTCCTTCCCTTCCCATTCCTGCACGCTCTAGATTTCAAGGACCATGCGATATTTCAAAACGTATACATATTCATTTGCATCGGTGTGCAGATTGCTCCTTATTACCCGGAGGCCAAGATAATAAACCTTTCCTTCCTGCCTGCTTGCAAACAAATGCATCTCGTTATCCTGCCCAAATCCACTTCCCGTTGCACGTTTTTTTTTTGCTCGGCGCATAACATTCCTCTCAGTGGCTCCTAACCCGTTGGATGTGATTATATTTCAAAACAAAACCCTGCAGAAGGAGACTTGGCTGGACTCAGAATGCCCCTAGTGGTAGAAAACCATCATAGCTGAGCATATGCTGGACATCTTCTGCCAGATTGCTCACCAAACCAATTGTGATAGGAGTCAAACCAGCGTGGCGTAGTGGTTAAGAGCAGTCTAATACAGAGAACCGGGTTTGATTCCCTGTTCTGCCACTTGAGCTGTGGAGGCTTATCTGGGGAACCAGATTAGCTTGTGCACTCCAACACATACCATCTGGGTGACCTTGGGGTAGTCACAGTTCTTCAGAGCTCTCTCAGCCCCACTCACCTCATGGGGTGTTTGTTGGGGGGGGAGGGGAGGAAATTGTAAGCCTCTTTGAGTCTCCTTGCAGGAGAGAAAGGTGGGGTACAAATCCAAACTCTTCTTCTTTTTCTTAAATGAATCTGTCAACTGCAGCAGTGGCGTAGTGGATAAGAGCAGGTGTACTCTAATCTGAAGGAACCAGGTTTGATTCCCCGCTCTGCTGCTTGAGCTGTGGAGGCTTATCTGGGGAATTCAGGTAGCTTGTGCACTCCAATATGTACCAGCTGGGTGACCTTGGGCTAGTCACAGTTCTTCTGAGCATTCTCAGCCCCACCTACCTCACAGGATGTTTGTTGGGGGGGGGGAAGGGCAAGGAGATTGTAAGCCCCTTTGAGTCTCCTACAGGAGAGAAAGGGGGGGGATATAAATCCAAACTCTTCTTCTTCTTCTTCTTCTTCTTCTTCTTCTTCTTCTTCTTCTTCTTCTTCTTCTTCTTCTTCTTCTTCTTCTACAGGCTCCCAGAACCATCCTGGCTCACCTGTGGCTGGTGCCCAATTGGTCCTGATCCAGAGAAAAGAAGAAGAAGAAGAAGAGTTTGGATTTATATCCCTCCTTTCTCTCCTGCAGGAGACGCAAAGGGGCTTACAATCTCCTTGCCCTCCCCCCTCACAACAAACACCCTGTGAGGTGGGTGGGGCTGAGAGAGCTCCGAAAAGCTGTGACTAGCCCAAGGTTACCCAGCTGGCGTGTGTGGGAGTGCACAGGCTAATCTGAATTCCCCAGATAAGCCTCCACAGCTCAGGCGGCAGAGCGGGGAATCAAACCTGGTTGCTCCAGATTAGATACACGAGCTCTTAACCTCCTACGCCACTGCTGCTACTGTGACTGAATGTCTGCACACCTAAGGTCAGGAGGCCTTCCTAATTCTTTAATCAGCAGTGGTTGGTTCTTTCCCTCGAAGAAAGAGGGAAAAGGTGAATGAATGAAGTCTGGGGAAAGAGAGATCTCGTCATGTTGGCCAGTTTGATTAGTCCGAGGCTTCTCCAGCCTGCAAGGGTTAACAGGGAAACATGCGACCAGGATAATCCAATTAGGCCTCTGGGAAGGAGAGTGCTGCTTCCTCTACGCCTGCAGATGAATTCAACCCTGCCACGATCATTTGCATATGGAAACTCTATCCACACTTCTGTAGTTTGGGTATTAAATAATTTGCGATGTAATTTGCAAGGTAATTTGCAAACAGCTTTATCTGGTTCATTTGCAGTGCTGGAAATATTCGACGTTGTGGAAGTTGCATATGATCAATTTTAGAATTTTTTTTTCAAAGGCTGTGGAAAGCTGTTGGATTTCGGGGATACTTTTCTGCTGTCCTCGAGTTGCAGGGATTGAGAGGGATGAAAGGGACTGTGCATTGTATTGTTATGTATTGGCAGCAGTGGTGTAGGAGGTTAAGAGCTCATGTATCTAATCTGGAGGAACCGGGTTTGATTCCCAGCTCTGCCACCTGAGCTGTGGAGGCTTATCTAGGGAATTCAGATTAGCCTGTGCACTCCCACACTCGCCAGCTGGGTGACCTTGGGCTAGTCACAGCTTCTCGGAGTTCTCTCAGCCCCACTCACCTCACAGGGTGTTTGTTGGGGGAGAGGGGAGGAAATTGTAAGCCTCTTTGAGTCTCCTTGCAGGAGAGAAAGGTGGGGTATAAATCCAAACTCTTCTTCTTCTCTTCTTATGTATTGTTATGAAGTTTTATATTGTATATTGATGCGTTGATAACATTGTTGAGATGTATCAATATACTTCTATTGGTTGTTGTGGTGATTGATGCTCTGATGTTGTTAAATTATTGATCCGTTGTATGTATTGATTTATTTAAGATACTAGGCATCGTATGGATTTAGCTGTATCTTTGTAAATGCTGCTGTTCAGGTTTTTTGAAGTTATATAGCCTGTATTATCAAGTCGCCATCTGGAATAAGCTTATTTGACCATATGTATTTATTATTGTTATTATGTATTTTGGTATATTGTTGGAATGTGTTGTTGGAATGTAACCTGGATAGCTTTAAAAAGGGCTTGGACAGATTTATGGAGGAGAAGTCGATCTATGGCTACCAATCTTGATCCTCTTTGATCTGAGATTGCAAATGCCTGAGCAGATCAGGTGCTCGGGAGCAGCAGCAGCAGAAGGCCGTTGCTTTCACCTCCTGCATGTGAGCTCCCAAAGGCACCTGGTGGGCCACTGCGAGTAGCAGAGTGCTGGACTAGATGGACTCTGGTCTGATCCAGCAGGCTAGTTCTTATGTTCTTAAGGCCCTTGCTTTCACCTCCTGCCTGTGAGCTCCCAAAGGCACCTGGTGGGCCACTGCGAGTAGCAGAGAGCTGGACTAGATGGACTCTGGTCTGATCCAGCAGGCTAGTTCTTATGTTCTTATGTTCTTATGTATTGTTTACTGTGTTGTTAGCTGCTCTGAGCCCTTCAGGGATAGGGCGGGGTACAAATCCAATTGAAATGAAAAATGGAATGAAATGTGCAACCCAACACCAGTCTGGAGGTCTCTCTGGCAATCATAAAAAAAGTTGTGTTCGGCTCAAGGGATCCCTTTCCCATCAGGGGCCACTTCCGCCTGCATGCCGGTGCAAAGCATAAGCATAAGCATAAGCATAAGCATAAGCATAAGCATTTTATTGTCATTGTGCACGCACAACGAAATTTACAGCAGCATTCCTCGATGCACACAATTTCAGACTCATACCCCATCCTCACTTTCCCCTTCCTCCACCCATCCCTACACAGCCCCAAATACATCAATATGAAGCAGCGGAGTTTAGCATAGCCACAGCTCTAGAGTAGAAGCTGTCTCTAAGCCTCTTTGTCCTAGTTCTGAGGGCCCTGTATCGTCTGCCAGATGGTAACAGTTCAAAAAGAGAGTGTGCTGGATGAGACGGGTCCCTCAGAATATTTTGGGCTTTATTTAGGCTTCGGGAATTATAGATTTCTTCCAAGGAGGGAAGAGGGCAGCCGATAATCCTTTGTGCAGTAGTGATCACCCTTTGGAGCGCCTTCCTATTCGCCACTGTGCAACTGGAGAACCGTACACAGATGCAGTAGGTTAGGACACTCTCTATAGCACAGCGGTAAAAGGACACCAGAAGTTTTCCATCTAGTTGTTGCTTCCTTAAAAGTCTCAGAAAGTACAGTCTTTGTACTTTCCCTGTACAAAACAGGGAGTGGAAGAACGAGATGGGAAGGGAAGGGTTGCATGAATGGGAACAGCCAGGATTAGAACTCAGCACTCCCTGATCCATTTGAATGGCGTCTTTGCAGTCTGGAAAGAGAAAAAAGCGGCCGTCATTTGCTCTGCCTGCAGAAACAAATTTAGAGATGGATCCTTCCAGTCAAACAGATGCCCGTTTTGGCATCAGTTGTAAAGAAATGGCACGGAGTCATCAATCAAAATGCCATAAAACAACCAACTAAAACCCCCGCAAAAAAAAAAAGACAGGATGAAAATACTCTTTCTTACCATGCATGAAAAAAAATTAAAATGAACCAGCACCACCAGCGGCAGCAATAAACACACATCTCCTGATATCCCAATTGGCCTTTTACATCTGCGTAATTGTGCAGAGGACTGAAATTTATCTGGCCTCACCGCAAGACTGTTTCTGCATTCTCAAGGGTGTTTCTTTTCTCAAGAAGGCAGCCTACAAAAATATGTGTAAGGGGGGGGGGGAGGAGAAGGGGGGGAGATAATAGGAAATTAGATAGATAGATAGATAGATAGATAGATAGATAGATAGATAGATAGATAGATAGATAGATAGATAGATAGATAGATAGATAGATAGATAGATAGATAGATAGATAGATAGATAGATAGATAGATAGATAGATTTCAGAACGTTCCTGATTTCAAATGCAAGCTGGGAAATGCAAACAGTGTCTCACCCTTATTTGCGGAGTTCTCTGCAAAGGTCACCTTATATAAGACAGTGGTCCAACCGGCAGGTTTAACCATAAGTTATTATACTGTCCTGTTTTAAATTAGGGCAAGCGGGAACATGGTGCTTGACCATTTATCAATGACACAGAACCGCCGGTACTTACCTAAAAAGCCAAACATTTGCAGTAAGATAATCCTTCCCTCCCTCCCCGATCTGGCACTTTATTTGACTTTTAAGATATCTTGGAGTGCTTTCAACATGCAAAGTGGTTTGGGCCGCAGATGCGTGTGGATTTTTCTCGTCAGTGTCTCTTCTTTCAGAAGAGGGGTCAACAGCAATATCAAAAGTTGGAGCCAAGGTTTTTAAGGATGCATTCAGACCACAAGGAACTCTTGTTTGTTTGTTTGTTTGTTTGTTTGTTTGTTTGTTTGTTTTGCAAGAGCTGAGGGAGCGCCAGGCCAGTCTGCATACACACAAAGTTGCCAACTCCAAACTGGAAAATTTCTAGAGGTTTGGGGAGGGAGGGATGGGAAGAAGAAGAAGAAGAAGAAGAAGAAGGAGGAGGAGGAGGAGGAGCAGCAGCAGCAGCAGCAGGAGAAGAAAAAGAAGAAGGAGGAGGAGGAGGAGGAGAAGAAAAAGAAGAAGGAGGAGGAGGAGGAGGAGGAGGAGGATGGATTTATAGAAGAAATAATAATAATAATGATAATGATAATGATGGTGATGGTGATGATGGTGATGATGGTGATGATGATGTTTGGATTTATATCCCCCCTTTTTCTCCTGTAAGGAGACTCAAGGTGGCTTACAAGCTCCTTTCCCTTCCTCTCCCCACAACAGACCCCTTGTGAGGTAGGTGGGACTGAGAGAGCTCTGAAGAACTGTGACTAGCCCATGGTCAGCCAGCAGGAATGTAGGAGTGTGGAAACACATCTGGTTCACCAGATAAGCCTCTACCACTCAGGTGGAAGAGTGGGGAATCAAACCCGGTTCTCCAGATTAGAATCCAGCTGCTCTTAACCACTACACCACACTAGTGTCCATCTCCCAAAGCTGCTATTGTCTCTAGGAGGAGGAAGATCTTCAGTCTGGAAACCGGTTTTAATTCTAGGAGAGCTCCAGAGTCCATCTGGAAAATATTTAGAACTATCTCCAGTTCACTTCCTGGTTTGTCCAGACCAAACCCTGACCCTCTTAAAAGAAGGCTTCTGTATAACCTCCAGTGGGTGCCTGGAGAGCTTCTGTTTTTCATAACTGATGTCCAAGCAATACAGATCAGTTCGTCTGGAGGAAACGGCTGCTTTGTAAAAAGAACTTGTATGGCCCTCAACCCACTGAAGTCCTTCCCTCCCCAAACTCTGGTCTCCTCAGACTCCATCTCCAAAATCTCCAAGTATGTCCCAACCCAGCGCTGGCAGCTCTTCTCCCGTTGTCTGCTAGGAGATATCCAGCATGCCAGCGTGGTATAGCAGTTAAAAGCAGGTGGATTCTACTCTGGAGAACTGGGTTTGGTTCCACACTGCTCCATACGAGTGGTGGACTTTTAACTGGTGGACTGGGTTTGTTTCCCTGCTCCTACACACAAAGCCTGCTGGGTGACCTCGGACAAGTCACAGTTCTCTGAGAACTCTCTCAGCCGCACCTACCTCCCAAGGCGTCTGTTGTGGGGAGAGGAAGGGAAAGGAGCTTGTAAGCTGCCTTGAGTCTCCTTTCAAGAGAGAAAGGGGGAGTATAAATCCAGATTCTTCTTCTTCGAATTATTAGTCTGTTCGTGGAAGATGAGGACATTGTAGGCCGTGTTGCAAAGGGGTGGTATACCTTTCCAAAAGCAGAAATGATTCCACCCCAGCTAGGAGCTGTGGTTCCAACTGAGTGTCTCTCACGGCAGAACACTAAGAACATCAGAAAGAGCCTGCTGGATCAGACCAGAGTCCATCTAGTCCAGCTCTCTGCTTCTCGCAGGGGCCCACCAGGTGCCTTTGGGAGCTCACAGGCAGGAGGTGAAAGCAATGGCCTAACCCACCCCAACAGCCACACCATCATTTACTCAGCAGCTTCAATGGTTCCTAAACACAAACAACAAACCAAGTGAGCAGCTCCCTCTCCTGGTAAACTGCTCTAGTGTAACCAAGATTGAGATGCCTTGGTCAGGGATTCTAGCCAGAGTTTCTGTTGCCCCCTGGTGGTATTGTCAAGTCAAGAGATGTTCAGAGGTGGTTTGCCATCGCCCGACTCTGCCTCACAACCTTGGTACTCCTTGGAGGCCTCCCATCCAAATTCTAACCAGAGTTGACCCTGCTTAGCTTCTGAGATCTGATGAGGTCAGGCTAGCCTGGGCCATCCAGGTCAGAGCGGAGCATTTGCCCCTTCCACACATGCAGAATAATGCGCTTTCAATCCACTTTCACAACTGTATGCAAGTGGATTTGGCTATTCCGCACAGCTGCAAAGCGCATTGAAAGTGGATTGTAAGCGCATTATTCTGTGCGAAAGGGGCCATCCTGAGAACCGTTGAGGTTGTTGCTGTGTACAAAGAAAATGGTTGTGTAGCATTTAGCCCCTCAATGGTGGGGTTGAAGGTCATCTGCTAAGGCCTGAATTATCATTTGGAACTAGGAAACAGGAAGGAGTTCTGTCTGGTTTTGGAAGCAGAACTTCAGCATTTTCAACTTGAAGATGCCAGCCACAGATGCAGGCGAAACGTTAGGAACAAGATCCACCAGACCAGGGCCACACAGCCCAGAAAACCCACCACAACTAGTTGAATCCAGCCGTGAAAGCCTTCGACAATGCATAGAACTTCGGCGCTTCTCAAAGGTATTTTCTCCTCCCTCCCAGCAATGCAGGTAAAAAAAGAAAAGTACCAGAGAGGGTTTTTTTAAGAAAAGAAAATCTGTTATCAGGCATGAGCAAAAGCTAGGAACGAGAAGACAGTGGTACAATTAAGCTATTTCGAGTGTTTCTTGTTCTGTTAATGAGGGGTTCACACAGCTACATCAAATTATACCGGATTTCAGAGATAATGAAGCAATCTTAGCTAAAGCAAGAGTAATTTTGCTTGGAGTTGGACTGGTGAGATTGTTCAAAGCCCACTGCAACTAATGCACACAGAACAGGCAAAAGGCGCACGAAAACGATATCCTGGAAGACCGTTTTGTCTGCTTTGCCAAAGAGGCAAAGCTCCGTAGAAACAGGTTTAAATGTTGACACACCGTTACAGCAATACCTTTGTATTTAAGGAGCTAAAAGTAAAGTAGGTTTACACTGAACTGGGTGGCTCTAGTGCCGTGATGGCAAACCTTTGGCACTCCAGATGCTATTGGCCAAGCTGGCAGGGGCTGATGGGAATTGTAGTCCATAACATCTGGAGTGCCAAAGGTTCGCCACCACTGCTCTAGTGTTAAAGTTTAAAACAACAACAACGAAGTATTACTTAGGTGTGTTGTTGAAAGCTGTCACAGCTGGAATCAACTGGCTGTTGTGGGTTTTCCGGATTGTACAGCTGTGGTGCTGTGTGGTTTCTGGGCTATATGGCCGAGTTCTAGCAGCATTCTCTCTTGACATTTCGCCTGCATCTGTGGCTGGCATCTTCAGATAGTAGAAAAGCAAGTGGAGTATATATACCTGTGAGTAAAAATGAAGATAGCAAGGGCAATAGGTGAGCATCTGAATAGAAGTAGCCTGGCATGTAACAATGAAGTATATAGCATGTAAGTAACAATGAAGATAGCAAGGTCAATAAGAGAGCATCTGAATAGAGGTAGCCTGGCATGTGTGTAACAATGAATTATATAGCATGTGAGTAACAATGAAGATAGCAAGGTCAATAGGTGGGGGCATCTGAATAGAAGTAGCCTGGCCTTTGTTCCCTTTGATTACTGTCGATAGTCATCCTGTGTTTGGGTGGAGCTGATTAGTCACTGTCTTGACTCTAGTGTTTTTCAACACTGGTAGCCAAATTTTGTTCATTTTCACAGCACCCTAGTGATTCCAGCTGTGAAAGCCTTCGACAATGTATAGCTGTGGTCTGCAACAGCAAATGCAACAGTAAATGAACTCCATTCAGACACCGCAAATGTGCCTCACCCTACTGTGAGGTGCACAAAATATATACCCCACTATACAATCACTCTACACTGTGCCAACCAGAAAGCCAGACACATCTCGTTGTGACGTTCCTCTAAAGATGCCAGCTGTAAATGAGCGTGAAACATTAGGAGTGAAAACTACCAGACCACCCAACCTGGGAAACTTGCAACAGCCTGTCAATTAGATGTTTCTGTCTTCAATCTCATATTAAAACGTTAACGGGGATGTATATATTATATATATACTTGCAGCCAGATGTGCAGAGGCTGCTTTTGTAATAGCCACAGACACTGCTTGGATTGAAATGGGTCGCAGCCCTTTATTAATACAATTAGCAATATAATTATTGTACCGAAGCTGGGCGAGCAAGAGGAGCGCATCTTATCTGCCGGTCAGCATCCGTGGCTGATCCCGGCTTCAACCCCAAACTTATTGGAGAGGACAGAGAGGTACTGGGCCACGGGGTGTCCGCCCCTTCTTTGTGGCCCCCACACTGCTGGGGTGTTGAGCTCGCTAGCAGATACTTCTGTGACATGTGCCCCGAGCCCGCCCCGCCCCCGCCCCCCCAGCCTCTTATGGAGGCCCCCATAGGCGGGGAAGTCCAACAGGCAATCGAGCCCCCCAAAAAAGATGCACTCCTCTGCCCAATCCACCTCCACAAGGGCTGAGACAATAAAGCAGGGGTCTTCAAACTATGGCCCTCCAGATGTTCATGGACTACAATTCCCATCAGCCCATGCCAGCATGGCCAAGTGGTAGGGCTCATGGGGATTGTAGTCTATGAACATCTGGAGGGCCATAGTTTGAAGACCCTTGCAATAAAGCTAAAACCCCATCCCTTGCTTCAGGGCGGGCGGGTGGGTCAGTTCACCTCCAGGTGTCGAAAAAGGAGCCAGAGCAACCACGTGCTGCCTTATATAGGGCGCACGCTCCACCCTAATGCCCACGCGCTCCAGCACACTCATTGCCGGGTGGTAAGGCACAGCCGCCCGGCCGGCCCAGAGTCATGCATGCTCCTCCTCTGGAGCTCTTACCATGTGCTCAGCCCCCTGTCGCAATTACGGGCCTAGTGGATTCTAGTGCCGTGATGTACGTACATGCACACACACTTATTTACATGGATTCAGTGCTTCTGCCAGGTAAATTACTGTTTAGTTGGATGCTGTAAAGTGTCAGTGTGTGCTTAAGGTCTGGGGCCTCTCTGAGCTGCCGAATCTCCCCTTTCATGTTTCCTTTCTCACTGTGCTTGCGACGTAGATAACAGTGGCCTCTCTGGGCCTCTCTGCGTAGATGGGGGCAGAGGAGGGAGTGATGCTTTATTACAGACGTAATAAAGCTATGGGCAATAGGAGAGGTGGGTTAGAACTGGCATTGTGAAAGTGTCCTTTTCAGTAAAGACTAGGAGCAGCAGTGGCGTAGGAGGCTAAGAGCTCGTGTAAAAACTCCTCCTCCTCCTCCTCCTCCTCCTCCTCCTCTTCCTCTTCCTCTTCCTCTTCCTCTTCTTCTAAAGTTTCCCCTTCATTCGTGTTCGACCCTGGGGTACCACTGCAAGCAGTGATTTCATAGCCGTTTTTGGAGGGGTAGTTTGCCATTGCTTTCCCCGGCTATTCTTTACCCCCTAGCTATGTGACAGGTACTCATTGACCGACCAAGGAATGGATGGATGGCTGAGTTGACCATGAGCAGCTGCCAGGATATCTGACCCACAGGGGGCTCGAACTCCTGACCATGTGAGTGGCAGTGCAAGCTAGCTACGCCACGCAGCTCCTGACTACTGCGTGACAAATAAGACTACTGCATGACAAATCCCAGTGTCTGTCATGGAATGCATCCTAGACCTGACATTTAGATACCACATGCTCTGGAGCAGCAGTGGTGTAGGAGGTTAAGAGCTCGTGTATCTAATCTGGAGGAACCGGGTTTGATTCTCCGCTCTGCCGCATGAGCTGTGGAGGCTTATCTGGGGAATTCAGATTAGCCTGTGCACTCCCACACACGCCAGCTGGGTGACCTTGGGCTAGTCACAGCTTCTCGGAGCTCTCTCAGCCCTGCCCACCTCACAGGGTGTTTGTTGTGAGGGGGGAAGGGCAAGGAGATTGTAAGCCCCTTTGAGTCTCCTGCAGGAGAGAAAGGGGGATATAAATCCTCCTCCCCCTCCTCCCCCTCCTCCTCCTCCTCCCCCTCCTCCTCCTCCCCCCTCCTCCTCCTCCCCCCCCTCCTCCTCCTCCTCCTCCTCCTCCTCCTCCTCCTCCTCCTCCTCCTCCTCTCTTCTTCTTCTTCTTCTTCTTCTTCTTCTTCTTCTTCTTCTTCTTCTTCTTCTTCTTCTTCTTCTTCTTCTTCAAAAAGCACTAATCGTGGACATTTCAAAGGGTACATTTGCCCTGAACTTCAGCTCCGGTTTACCCATCATGAAATATCCATTAGAAACTAATTCAAACCCAGCCCGACAAACACAGCCAACGAAAGCACTCCTGTCCTTTTGTTTAATACTTTCTCCGTTTCTGCTTACGGTGCAGTACGTAAAACAAATCGCTGCATCCTCCCAGCTTTCTTTATGTAAATAAATTATAACAGCACCGGTTAGTCTGCGCTAACATAAAGGATCTGCCAATGTTTCCAATTACAAACCTCTTTGCTGGGACTTTTATTCAGTGGCAAAAAAAAAAATCCTCTTCAGAATACAAGGCATAAATTAAGTTGGCAGACAAGTTCTTGGGTGAAAAGCGCATTTATTTGCCCATTATTTTTGTTGTTTCGAAATGATCTTGGGAAGCGCGATTAATTAATGCTTGCAAATTAATCTTGCTTTGAGATCTTCATTTGACAGATGCTATATAGCTGTCAAATGTGTTCATTATTTGGGGTACTTAAGGCAAGTCTGTGGTGGAGTGACACAGTTTGTCCCCGTTTGTATTGGGTTGGTTTTCAAGGATATCCTGTCAACTGAGGAATCAAGTTATTCCACCTCTAAGCCAATGTGAAAGAAGAAGAGGAGAGTTTGGATTTATATCCCCCCTTTCTCTCCTATAGGAGACTCAAAGGGGCTGACAATCTCCTTGCCCTTCCCCCCTCACAACAAACACCCTGTGAGGTAGGTGGGGCTGAGAGAGCTCCGAAAAGCTGTGACTAGCCCAAGGTCACCCAGCTGGCGTGTGTGGGAGTGCCCAGGCTAATCTGAATTCCCCAGATAAGCCTCCACAGCTCAGGCGGCAGAGCTGGGAATCAAACTCGGTTCCTCCAGATTAGATACACGAGCTCTTAACCTCCTACGCCACTGCTGCTGGGGCTCTTAAGGTTTTCTTAAGCCAAGGGTCAAATCTCATACTGCATTGAGGAGTGTGGTGTAGTGGTTAAGTATCAGACTAGGATCTGGGAAAGCCAGGTTTCAGTTCCCCACTTGGCCATGGAAGCTCGCTGGGCAACTTTAGCCAGCCACAACTCTCAGCCCCAGAGATCCATGGAAAATGTAGCCCAGTGCATTATCTGAGTCCCTCCCCCAGTATGGGTGGGCGCCCTCCCCCACCATGACCAAACACCTTTTTTTGCACCAGGTCATCTCAAAGTCACCATCACATTATAGAACATGTCCCAACTCACAAATCTGAATACAGCAATGGTTCACTGAAAATGTATGATCCCCCCCCCTCCCATGACTAAATGGCTGCAGACTGGGGACGTTTGACCCCATATGTTCCCCTGGGTGGTACGCCCCTGCTCAGCCCTGACCCTGGCTAGTATTTGAGTGGGAAACTTGCAAGGAATACCAGGGTCATGGCAAAGAGGCACGGAATAGCAAATATTTGAAAGTCTCTTACAATACAGTACGTTCATTGCGGTCATGCTGGCGGCATTTCGTATGAAACTGACATGAAACAAACAATACTGAAAAGACAAAAACATACAGAACACTGCCAGAATTTGTACTTTCTAATCAGCATCCTTTTCCCAAGCTAGACATAAGATGGTCGCCACATCTCAAAAAGGATATTGAAGAGATAGAAAAAGTGCAGAGAAGGGCAACGAGGATGATTGAGGGACTGGAGCACCTTCCTTATGAGGAGAGGCTGCAGCATTTGGGACTCTTTAGTTCGGAGAGGAGACGTCTGAGGGGGGATATGATTGAAGTCTATAAAATTATGCATGGGATAGAAAATGTTGACAGAGAAATTTTTCTCTCTTTCTCACAATACTAGAACCAGGGGGCATACACTGAAAATGCTGGGGGCAAGAATTAGGACTAATAAAAGGAAACACTTCTTCACGCAACGTGTGATTGGTGTCTGGAATATGCTGCCACAGGAGGTGGTGATGGCCACTAACCTGGATAGCTTTAAAAGGGGCTTGGACAGATTTATGGAGGAGAAGTCGATTTATGGCTACCAATCTTGATCCTCTTTGATCTGAGATTGCAAAGGCCTTAGCAGACCAGGTGCTCGGGAGCAACAGCCGCAGAAAGCCATTGCTTTCACATCCTGCATGTGAGTTCCCAATGGCACCTGGTGGGCCACTGCGAGTAGCAGAGAGCTGGACTAGATGGACTCTGGTCTGATCCAGCTGGCTTGTTCTTATGTTCTTATGTTCTGATGTCTGACCCTTAATGCCTCTGAAAGAAACTTATGCCCTTTCCACACATGCAGAATAATGCACTTTCAATCCACTACCACAATTGCTTGCAAGTGGATTTTGCTCTTCGGCACAGTAAAATCCAGCTGCAAAGGGCATTGAAAGTGGATTGAAAGGGCATTATTCTGCATGTGTGGAAAGGGCCTCAGCTACAGCCAAGGAAGTTCTATTGCTCTTATCCTTCAAGGGGATCTTAATTAATATTGAGGGTGGTTGGTTTTCCCACCTAACCAGCCATGGCATAATCCTCGACTGACTAATTTTTGTACACTTAAAAAAAGCAAAATGTGCATCAGGGCTTCTACCTCTGTGCCATTGTGTTATGACTCAGCCTGGTCTAGTAGGGGATCTCTGGGAGGAAGACTCAGATAGGTCGATTCCGCACTTGTGTTATCGACCTAAGTTCGAGCTGCGTTCGACCTAAGTGCTCCGCACAACCACTGGGATCGGCGTGGTTTTGTACCAGCTTCGCCCCGTGTAACGGTCTAATTTCCGACTCCAGTTGGGAACTACTACTTTTTCAGGCAACCACGCTCGAACTCAGCTCGATTCCAGTAAAGTGCGGAATCTCTGGTGCCAGGAGTCCCCCATTCAGCCAATCACAGCTGAGTGTTTCGGGCATGCGTACAGCTGGCCAATCAAAAAACGCCACCTTCGTCCCTCCATTCCTGTGGCAGTTTTTTTATAACGTGTGTGGGAATAGACGGAACATGGCCGTAGAACAGTAGCCAATCGGAACGGAGCGGCGAAGAGGCACAGGATGATTCTGCCCTCCGAGCTGGGATCAAGCTAGTTGCAGTGGGAAACAACAATGGCTTCGACCTAGGTTAGTACCCGTCTCAGGGAACTGGGTCGAACCTATTGTTACTCGTGTGCGGAAGAGAGGAGGGAACAGCTTTGGTTCCAGATCCCCAGAAGCCCCCTGCAAATACAGAGCCTAACCAGTCATTAGTCCCTGCAGCACCAGGTCTAGAGGCCCCGGCAGAGAAAACAGGCAGGGATCCACTGCCAAGTCCAAGCTCAGAGATTCTCCAGCCAGGATCTAGCTCTGAGGCTCTTCAGCCTCTTCACAGAGAGCCAGAAGGGACCCCGCCAGCCCCGTCACCTCCCCTGTCTCCAGAGCCCCAGGAGCAACACAGGAGGAGACTGAATGCTAGGTTACAAATGCACGACATTTCCAATGCTCTTTCTGTGTCGATAAATCAGCATTATTCATTGCACATCTCTTAGACGTATAAACAATGCATGCGTAAATCTTGTGTGCGGTGCATGGAAACATTACATAATGTGCGCACCTGTGGAGAAATGCCCTCCATCCTAGAGTCTGCCACAGGAATTCATCCATTGGGACTGCACTCTTTTTTTTATGAGTCAGAACCTGACTGGAAACCTGTAGCTGGTAGACGGGAGATGGTTGGTGTTGTGTATTGAGCTATTGAGGTTTCCGTAGTTGTGGGGGTGACGACAGCTGAGAGCATGATATTTAAGTGAGTGGATGTGTAGTTTTGCTCGCTCTGCCTGGTGTATTTCTGTGGAAGCCATCCGTGTAAATCAACCTTGTTTTTTACCTTGTTGCTCACCTGATGATTGAGACATAACAGTTGGGACTGCTAGCTACAGGATGGAGGGAATTAGCCCTAAAGATCCAAGCACTGAGTACTTTAATACATACATACATACATACATACATACATACATACATACATACATACATACAGACAGACAGACAGACAGACAGACAGACAGACAGACAGACAGACAGACAGACAGACATATAGAGGTGGGATCCAGCAGGTTCTCACAGGTTCCCGAGAGTAGGTTACTAGTTATTTGAGTGTCCCAAGAGGGGGTTACTAATTGGTGATTTTGCCCTGTGATTTTTGCCTTAGTTATGCCCCTCCTCTCAGCAGTAGCATGCAGAACTTGAAGCAGTCTAGCAGGAGGTGCACCGGCGTGCAAGGCAGCCTGCGCCTGCGTGCATTCGTTTCCCGCCCAAGGACCGGTGCAGCGGCTGCGTCCTTACCACAGCCCCGCCCAGGAATGCCCCGCCCCTGGAATGCCCGACCACACCCTCATCGTGCCCCACCCAGCCCCATTGGTGCTACGCCACAGTTTGAATCCCACCACCATGGGAACCTGTTACTAAAATTTTTGGATCTCACCACTGTATACATACATACATACATACATACATACATACATACATACATACATACATACATAAGTCTTTATTGGCATAGTCGGAAACAAATACATAAATCAGGAGCAAGTGCATGAATACCTGATAGATAAAAAGGCCCCACGGGGAGCACATCAAGTACGTTCTACTGAGAAATCTCAACTATCTCCACAATGAAATTGGCGACCTCTTCGCAAAGACCAGGGTCCAAGTTGTTTAACAATAGAGATAACCTAGTCAGATCAGGCAGCCCAGATTGGAAGAAAAAATGTAAGTTAGTATATTTAGATCTGATGTTATCAAATCTGGTGCAGTGCAAGAGTTGGTGAGTCAGGGTTTCAACCACATTCAGTTTGTAACTGCATAGCCTTGCAGATTTTTCTAAATTGCTGAACCTACCCTTAAATAGGGCAGAGGGCATAACATTAAATCGCGCAATGGTAAGGGCTCTCCTTGCACATGGGTTCGTTAAAGTATGGCGGTAGTAGGCCATAACTCTCTGCTCAAATGGAATTAAGAGTTGTGTTGGAGAGCAGGTTCATTTGGCTGTTAGATGTAAATTTAATACGTATGCCCACTCTAATGCCGTTTCCGCATGGCCTCCATTCGCCCCCACGCCGCCAAGAGTTCTGGCGGCGTGGGGGCGGAAGCCCGTTCGCATGCAAGCATGCGAACGGGCCAAGCAGAGGCCGACAGACGGCAGGCGGCTCCGCACGGAGCCGCCTCTTCTCCCTTCTGCGCCCCACTCACGATGTCCTCGTCATCGCCTGCTGGGCGTCGAAGCCCCGCCCACGCTGCCCTCCGACCCCTGGAGGTTGGAGGACAGTGTGGGCGGGGCTGCGACGCCCAGCAGACGACGACGAGGACATCGTGAGTGGGGCGCAGAAGGGAGACAGCGTCTTCCCGGCGGCGCGGTTTGCACCGCGCCGCCGGGGAGACGCTTCCTCCCCAACAACAACCCTTTAAAGGGTTGTTGTTTAGGGCGGCCTGAGGCCGCCCTGGGGGGAGGGAAGCGGAGTCAGGTCGCCACTGCTGCGTTGCAGCAGCGGCGCCTGTGCAAACGGCGGCCTGGGGGCAGCGTTTTTAGCGCCCCCAGGCCGTCGTTAATGGGCCGTGCGGAAACGGCCTAAGCTCCTTAGCCAGTGTGGTGTAGGCAGTGGTGGGATCCCAAAATTTTAATAACAGGTTCCGATGGTGGTGGGATTCAAACAGTGGCGCCACCGCACACACGCACCTCCAGTCCCTATTGGGCAGGGAGGTTGCTTTAGTAACCCATTCTTGGCACTCAGAATAAATTAGTAACCACTTCTAGAGAAGCGGTGAGAACTGGTTGGATCCTACCTCTGGGGTATAGGGGTTAAGAGCAGATGGACTCTAATCTGGAGAACCGAGTTGGATTCCCCATTCCTCCTTACAAGTGGCGAACTCTGATCTGATGAATGAGATTTGTATCCCCACTCCTACATTCTTGCTGGGTGACCCTGTGCTAGTCACAGTTCTCTCTGAACTCTCTCAGCCCCACTGACCTCACAAAGTGTCTGTTGTGGCCAGAGGAAGGGAAAGGAGTTTACAAGCCTCCTTGTGTCTCCCTACAGGTAAGAAAAATGGGGCATAAATCCAAACTCTTCTTCTTCCTCAGAAGATCAGAATAAAAATGCAGACAGCAAAGTGTTAAATCATGCATCGGTTTCATTGACATGGTCAGCTAACCCATCGGGGGAGTTTTTCCACCCAAACCTCTGAGCAGTGAAATAGACATGTATCTATTCATCCTTAAGGATCGTTTTCATGCATCATAAAACCCGGGCCTGCAAAATTTAACCTTGAACGTCCCCAGGAGAGAACCTTTCACTCTTTATTATTTTTAGAACTTGGCAAATTGAACAAAACAATTATAATGAATCTGCAACGGGTGCAGCTGCAAATTAGTTAACCTAATTATTGCCTCTACAAATCCTATATGTGTCCATTTGACATGACCCAACATAAAACCCCACTGGTTCAAGCCCCATTAATTGGACGCTGGCAAAACCCCCAGTGCCTTCAAAGAATACCCATCCTTTGTAATGAGGCTAACAGGGTGGGTTCTGCTATGTGAAATGTCTGCGGGGATGTCAAGAAAGTTGTTAAGACCTCTGGAAGTTCCTGGGATACAGCAGTTCCCACAGCTAAGACTCCTAGAGAACCTGTGTGGTAGAGTGGTTAGGAGCAGGGAGGGCTCTAATCTGGAGAACCGGGTTTGATTCCCCACTCCTCCACCTGAGCGGGAGACTCTTATCTGGTGATCTTTCCCCCTGCTCCTCCATACGAAGCCTGCTGGGTGACCTTGGGCTAGTCACAGTTCTCTCTGAACTTGCTCAGCCCCACCTTTGCAAACAGAAATTGCATTGCAGTAGATCCTTCCAACATAGAAACTTTGACCATGGTTGCCCATCTAAGGTGCAAAATAGGAGGAGGAGGAGGAGGAGGAGGAGGAGGTAAACCAGATGTGTTTCTGCACTCCTCCATTCCTGCTTGGTGAACTTGGGCTAGTTCACAGTTCTTGGGGACTCTCTCAGCCCCACCTGCCTCACAAGGTGTCTGTTGTGGGGAGAGGAAGGGAAAGGAGCTTGTAAGCCACCTTGAGTCTCCTTACAAGAGATAAAGGTGGGGTATAAATCCAAACTCCTCCTCCTCCTCCTCCTCCTCCTCCTCCTCCTCCTCCTCCTCCTTCTTCTTCTTCTTCTTCTTCTTCTTCTTCTTCTTCTTCTTCTTCTTCTTCTTCTTCTTCTTCTTCTTCTTCTTCTTCTTCTTCTTCTTCTCCTCCTCCTCCTCCTCGAAGACACTTTACACTTCCACCCAAGCCAGCTCAAATAGGTATCTGGAGAGGCGGCATATAAATTTCCCAAATGTACACAAACTCCCTATTGTGTGGGTTCCCTAAAACGCTTCCCTAGGTGGCGTGCCAGTATTTGAACTAGCCCACCCTGGCTTCAAGTTCAACAGGGCCACAGGCCACCCCAATGGGTTAAAATCATGGTCCATGAGGTAACTCTGAACTTCAGAGCTTCGTCAACTTTCCTCCTACCCCCACCCTGAAGCTCTGGGGGAGGCTCCGGCTCCTGGTTCATGCTGTAGCATTCAAGAGAACAGGCAGGTGAACAAGTTTTGTATCTATTTAGGTGACACGATGCCATTTTTATCACCGAGAGCCTTTTATCCAGCATGCACTCGTCCTCCTTTGATGTCTTTAAATACATTTCGAGTCTCGCCAGTGTGAAAGCAAAACACCCCTGGAGTTGTGGCGGGGACGAAAGCCGTGCGGTTTACAGGAAACAGAGCGACAACATTCTCAGATGAAGAGAGACATTAAAGGCCCAGCCTTTTATTTAGCAGGCACTGTGGCGTGGTGGCCTATTTTGTGGAGACTCTGTTCGCGGTGCCATTTACCAGGCACACCTTGATGCCACATCGGGTCACCTGGAAGCCTTTCATCTCACTGACGAAATTTAGGGCCGGGGGAGAAAAGCAGCTCCCACAAACTGGCCATGGAGATTCGAGCGTGCATCCACGGTGCTAACAGGTTGCTTAGCAACACCATTCAGCGCCGGGAACCCCTATAAACCATACATAATTTAGGCTAATTCACACACAAAGGTGGCCTAAGACATTTTTGGTACCCTGGGGTGGAGCATCCAAATAGCTTGGCCGTCCCTCTTCGCACTCGGTTTTGTGAGGAGTGAGCTCTGTGGGAAAGGATCAAGTTAAAATGAAAGGACTTCAGAACCAGCTCCAGATATTGTGGGCCACTGGGCCAGGAGACCTCCAGTATTCCCCTTCTATCTTCAGCACTTCCTTTTTCTTAAGGGCACACATTTACTTATGTGCGCATGCTTAAGAGTGTGCATTTGTTTATTTGTTTATTTGCCCTGAACTGGATGGGCCAAGCTGCTAGAGAGCCAGCATGGTGTAGTGTGGTTAAGAGCAGGTGGATTCTAATCTGGAGAACCGGGTTGGATTCCCCACTCCTCCACCTGAGTGGCAGAGGCTTATCTGGTGAACCAGATGTGTTTCCACACACCCACATTCCGGCTGGGTGACCTTGGGCTAGTCACAGTTCTCTCCCAACTCCCTTAGCCCCACCTACCTCCCAAGGGGTCTGTTGTGGGGAGAGGAAGGGAAAGGAGCTTGTAAGCCACCTTGAGTCTCCTTATAAGGTGGGATATAAATCCAAACTCTTCTTCTTCTTCTTCTAAGCAGGATCAGTGGTGGTTGATGTTTGTTGTTGTTTATCTCAGTTCAGGTTTTTTTAATTTGTACTTGAATATCAATATCCAAAACAGGTGAGCTCTGTGATGCCATTTTCTGGTGGGAGCGGTAGAATCAAAGATTGGCTGTGGACCTTTCACTAGGCCGTGGTCCTTGGTCTTCCGTCATGCTGTCCTAAGGTGCCAGCCTAAAAGAGCACAATAATGCTGTCCTAAGGAGCAGCAGTGGCGTAGTGGCTAAGAGCAGTGGCTAAGAGCAGGTGCACTCTGATCTGGAGGAACCGGGTTTGATTCCCCGCTCTGCTGCCTAAACTGTGGAGGCTTATCTGGGGAATCCAGATTAGCCTGTGCACTCCCACACACGCCAGCTGGGTGGCCTTGGGCTAGTCACAGCTTCTCGGCGCTCTCTCAGCCTCACCTACCTCACAGGGTGTTTGTTGTGAGGGGGGAAGGGAAAGGAGATTGTAAGCCCCTTTGAGTCTCCTTACAGGAGAGAAAGGGGGGATATAAATCCAAACTCTTCTTCTTCTAATATGCCCCTTAATGTGACCCAATGTGATTGCCACCTCATTGTGACCTTTGGTCTTCCCAAAAACGGTCCCTTCAGCGATCCCAAAGGTTTCCCAGAATAGCAGACAAGCAAAGGATCATCTAGATTCTAGTCCCTTACAAACCTATCTGTCTACTATAGTCATCGTTGGAGAGCCTGCTTTGGAGGCCCCCCATCTTCTGAGATTAGACAGCTGGCAGTCCGGAAGGGGGCTTTCTCGGTCCAGGTGCTGAAACTCCGGAACTTTGTCCCAAAAGAGACCCTCCTGTCCCCTTCCGCCAGTGGGTAAACACATGCTCATTTCATCCAGCATTCCCTCAGCAATCCTTCCTTCCCGCCCTTTTTGAAATGGTTGTTTTGTTGTATTGTGTGTGTGTGTTTTAGCTTGGGTTTAATTGTGTGTTTTTGCTTGGCTCTAAAAGTTTTTAAGAGGTGCTATTATCACGTATGTTAAGAACATAAGAACATAAGAACATAAGAACTAGCCTGCTGGATCAGACCAGAGTCCATCTAGTCCAGCTCTCTGCTACTCGCAGTGGCCCACCAGGTGCCTTTGGGAGGGAGCTCACATGCAGGAGGTGAAAGCAATGGCCTTCTGCAGCTGCTGCTGCTGCTGAGCCCCTGGTCTGCTAAGGTATTTGCAATCTCAGATCAAAGAGGATCAAGATTGGTAGCCATAAATCGACTTCTCCTCCATAAATCTGTCCAAGCCCCTTTTAAAGCTATCCAGGTTAGTGGCCATCACCACCATCACCATGTTTTTGATCTGTTAGCTAACCTGGTGGCCCAGATGAGGGTAGAAAGATGGGGTATACATTTGAAAACAAATAACAGGAGGTTTCAGGGCCTTGAGTAAGCAAAGCTCTGCAATACCCCAGCTTGATGGACCAAGTTCCAGGAAACTTTCCAGCCCAGAAATGCACGGCTTTATTGCTTTCTCTTCCTGTTTGCCTTATTTTCCTTGATCTTTTCTGCTCATCATGAGAACGCCAAAAAAACCCCACTATTCTTCCCAGAAGCCTCAGCACTGAAATTGTTTGCATCCTTACCATAAAAATCATATTTCAGCATTACAGCTTTGAAACTCTCGAGCCTACAGGAAATATATTCCAACGGCAGGCCCTCTGCCAGAGATCCAGTGCCATTTACTTAAAATAAATGCAAAATTTATACATCATTTCAGTCTTTTTTTTTTGGTCAAAAAAAAAACCCACACAAAAAAGCTCGGCTCCTAGGGCTACGTTCCGAAGCATAGCGATGTGTCAGAGAAACATATTAATCTAATGACATATTTATGTGATTTCAGCGGAAGAGACTCGTTTGCAAGGGCTAACAGATCTCTTGCTGTTTGTGGTGTTTGTGAAAGAGAGGAGAGAATGAACTGCTCGTCTGGGAGCGGGGAGGGGGAGAGCGAGCATTTTGCATTTTTTTAAAAACTATAATGAAGCTGGCCCATAGCGGCCAAGGCATTGTGCGAGATAATTTTTGCTGTAAGCAAAAAAGAAAGAAAGAACGAAAGAAAGTCTCCCTGTGGATAACAGGGGAAAAGTGATGGAAAGCGCTCCCTCTGTGAATCATGACTTAGCACTATTTAAAATGAAGTCATTAATAAAGTATCCTTGATATATAGCGGCTCCACTTTGCTTCCAGAAAGCATTAATAGTTTATTGACTGTTTGGATTTGTTTTTTCAAAGGTCTCTTGGCAGCTGTGCCTCCCTCCCTGCTATTAAAGCCCAAACATTTTGCCCTGAAAGCTGGGCCATTTTTGGTAGTAGATTTGGACATATGTCAACACCTGCCTGAGGTCCCTTCCGCACGTGCAGAATAATGCACTTTCAATCCACTTTCAAGGCACTTTGCAGCTGCGCGGGATAGCCAAATCCACTTGCAAACAGTTGTGAATGTGGATTGAAAGCGCATTATTCTGCATGTGCGGAAGGGGCCTGCCAACCTCATGTCCCTAAGTCTAGATCACAGGTGTCAAACCCGCGGCCCTCCAGATGTTATGGACTACAATTCCCATCATCCCCTGCCAGCATCATGCTGGCAGGGGATGATGGGAACTGTAGTCCATAATGTCTGGAGGGCCGTGAGTTTGACACCTACGGTCTAGAATGAAGTCCAGTCCACTAGTACAAAGATCTTGGAGCTTTGCACGCTCAGGACATCCTGTGCACAGCATGGGACCCACAAAACAGGAAGCATGTGACATCACAGTCACCTGACAGGAAAAGGAGGAGCCAGAATTCTGTCCTGTGGTGAGGGGAGGACATCATATGCCATAGTGTGGATGGAATCCTGGTGGACCAACTGCTTGGGATGTAGAGGGCAGAAAGAACTGTTTGTATTCATACAGCAGGTATCAAATGCTGTAAAGTTGCTATGAATCAAGCCGCTACCTATACCCTGTTCAGCAAAAAGAACTAAGTAGAATTGTAACTTCATCCACCACATGCTGAACTGTCTTTGTTTTAGATGCTCCGCTTGGATCCTAGTGCGAAGAAGAAGAAGAAGAAGAAGAAGAAGAAGAAGAAGAAGAAGAAGAAGAAGAAGAAAAGGAGGAGGAGGAGGAGGAGGAGGATTTTGGATTTATATCCCACCTTTCTCCTTTCCCTTCCTCTCCCCACAACAGACACCTTGTGAGGTAGGTGGGGCTGAGAGAGTTCTGAGAGAACTGCGACTAGCCCAAGGCCACCCAGCAGGAATGTAAAAGTGCGGGAACACATCTGGTTCACCAGATAAGCCTCCGCCACTCGGGTGGAGGAGTGGGGAATCCAACCCTGCTCTTAACCACCACACCATCCAGTGTTGGCGAACCTATGGCACTCCAGATGTTCATGGACTACAATTCCCATCAGCCCCTGCCAGCATGGCCAATTGGCTGATGGGGATTATAGCCCATGAACATCTGGAGTGCCATAGGTTTGCCACCACAGCCGTAGTCAATCCATCTCATCTTGAGTCTTCCTCTTTCCCCGCTGCCTTCATCCTTTCTTAGCGTTAATGTCTTTTCCCAGAAGTTCTTGTCTTCTCATGTGACTGAAGCACGGTCGCCTCTCTTTGGTCATGCTAGCTGCCGGGGAGCGTTCAGGCTTGATTTGTTCTGTGTGTGTGTGTCCTGCGAAGTCTGTGTGCTCCTGCTGCTTTTGTTAGGCTTATTCAGCGATCAGCCCCTGAGTTATGTACTTGCAGATACTTCAAGAGGCACAGAGGTCTGTTGGCTGCCGTGAGCAGCAGTTGGGGCAAGAACCAAAGACATATGCAGGCCTCTACTGGCACCGGGCAGCCGTCCAGTTGTAACAAAGTCCCTTCAAGTTGGCAGTGGAAACACATTTTCCCTCTCTTCCAAATGTGCCGCTCATAAGTCAAACTGCCCATCCAGGGTCGGTTGACAGCAAAGAGAATGACAGCAGGCATTCCCAGTGACTGCAGACCGAGCCAACCAAGCACAGAGCTGGGTAAGGGATTTTGAAATGGGAGCATTCATTAGCTAAGGCACAAGTCTTAAAAAGAGTCCTAAATAACTGGGCTGTACGGCTGCCAGAAAGAAACCTTTTTTTTTCTTGCAAATCCCGTGTAAAAACTATCAAGAAGATTTGGCCGGGCATGCGTGGTTTTCGACAAGTGCCGTTCAGATCTCTCTGCTCCTGTGCCAAGGGGGCTTTTTTTTATCCTTTGGAGAGAAAGGACAGGAAACTTGAAAAGAAAATCATGGGAGGAAGTTGCTGTGGGATACAAAGGCAGAGGTGGAGACCGGACTGCAGTGGGAAGGCCGCGCCACTGCCAGATTAGTCATCAAGGGCAACGGAGGGGTCTGATCGCTCTAAGCCAGGAAGGCATCAGGGAATCAAACACGATGAGTCATTCTTTTGGTTCAGCCTCGAAAGCTCTTCCGACACAAATGGGCAGTCCAGCCGGGCACAGGGGTTTCATGGCCGCTTAGCCAGGGGTTGTAAGTTTGGGTTCAATCAACAGGTTCATTATCATCTGAAGTTGCCATCTGCACAGGCTGTTGTTTGTAGTTATGGCATTAGGGTTTCATCCCCGGTGACACTGGCTGAAATCTCGAACGAGATTTGCAAGGTGAAAGCCATGCGTATTCGTAGTAGGCACTGGAAGCGTTTCCTTTCTTCGTCTCATGAACGTACGCGAAGCTGCCTTGTGCTGAGAAAAGAAGAATGTGGATTTACACCCTGCTTTATGGAGTCTCAAAATGGCTCACTGCTCAGGGAGCAGCAGTGGCGTAGGAGGTTAAGAGCTCGTGTATCTAATCTGGAGGAATCGGGTTTGATTCCCAGCTCTGCTGCCTGAGCTGTGGAGGCTTATCTGGGGAATTCAGATTAGCCTGTGCACTCCCACACATGCCAGCTGGGTGACCTTGGGCTAGTCGCAGCTTCTCGGAGCTCTCTCAGCCCCACCCATCTCACAGGGTGTTTGTTGTGAGGGGGGAAGGGCAAGGAGATTGTCAGCCCCTTTGAGTCTCCTGCAGGAGAGAAAGGGGGGACATAAATCCAAACTCCTCCTCCTCCTCCTCCTCCTCCTCCTCCTCCTCCTCTTCTTCTTCTTCTTCTTCTTCTTCTTCTTCTTCTTCTTCTTCCCTTCCTCTCCTAACAACAATCACCTTGTGAGGCAGGTGGGGCTGAGAGAGCTCCGAGAGAACTGTGACTGGATCAAGCAGGAGTGTAAGAGTGGGGCAACCAACATGGTTCACCAAATAAGAATCCATTGCTCATGTGGAGGAGTGGGGAATCAATCCAGGTTCTCCAGAATAGAGTCCACCGGCCTTAATCACTGCACCACGCTGAACCAAACCATCAGTCTATCAGGGTCAGTCCTGTCCACGCAGACTGGCAACAGCTCCCCATTGCAAATGCCTTAACAGACCAGGTGATCGGGAGCAACAGCCGCAGAAGGCCATTGCTTTCATATCCTGCCTGTGAGCTCCCAAAGGCACCTGGGGGGCCACTGCGAGTAGCAGAGAGCTGGACTAGATGGACTCTGGTCTGATTCAGCTGGCTTGTTCTTATGTTCTTAGGGTCTCAGGCTGAGGGCTTTCACATCACCCACTACCTTGTTCTTTCAAATGGAGATGCCAAGAACTGAACCTGGGATTTTGGGCAGGCAAAGCAAAGGCACTTCCGCTAAGCCCCGCCTAGCCAAATATATAAGCCCAAGGTGAAGACAAGCAAGCAGCAGGCCACTGGCTCTCCCTTCAGTCAACCAGTTACGAGCACCAAGAAGAAGAAGAGGAAGAGGAGGAAGAAGAGGAAGAGGAAGAAAGCGACAACAAAGATGACGACGATCAAGGAGGAATAGTAGTAGTAGTTTGGATTTATACCCTCTCCTTTCTCTCCTGTAAGAAGACTCAAAGGGGCTTACAATCTCCTTTCCCTCCCCACCCCCCCACAACAAACACCCTGTGAGGTTGGTGGGGCTGAGAGAGCTCTGAAGAGCTGGAAGCTTTGCCGTGCGCAGCTCTCGCAAGTAGGACTAGGCCTCACTCCATCCCTGTTGTTTCAGTGCATGACTTGGGTTATCTGTACATCCAGATGTCTCCTGCTAGCCCCCAATAGGGAATGATTTATGACAATGTGATGGTGGAAATGGTAAGTTAGGTCTTCTTTTGAGGGAGAGGATGAAGCAGTTGGGAGCAAAGGAATTAAACCCAGACCAAGAAAGGGACTGCAGAAGCTCACATGGCCATGAATCACATGAATGCCACAATGAGGACTCCAGAGCTACTACAGAGTCCACCGCAGAGAACTCTCAGCTACAAGCAGTCACCGAACTTTCATGTTTGCAGAGCATCCCTCCAAAGGCCTTAATCCTCAGAGAACTCTCAGCTACAAGCAGTCACTGAACTCCCGTGTTTGCAGAGCATTCCTCCAAAGGCCTTACTCCACAGAGAACTCTCAGCTACAAGCAGTCACTGAACTCCTGTTTGCAGAGCATCCTTCCAAAGGCCTTAATCCTCAGAGAACTCTCAGCTACAAGCAGTCACTGAACTCCCGTGTTTGCAGAGCATCCCTCCAAAGGCCTTAATCCTCAGAGAACTCTCAGCTACAAGCAGTCACTGAACTCCCATGTTTGCAGAGCATCCCTCCAAAGGCCTTAATCCTCAGAGAACTCTCAGCTACAAGCAGTCACTGAACTCCTGTTTGCAGAGCATCCTTCCAAAGGCCTTACTCCGCAGAGAACTCTCAGCTACAAGCAGACACTGAACTCATAAGAACATAAGAACAAGCCAGCTGGATCAGACCAGAGTCCATCTAGTCCAGCTCTCTGCTACTCGCAGTGGCCCACCAGGTGCCATTGGGAGCTCACATGCAGGATGTGAAAGTAATGGCTGTGTTTCTGCACTCCCGTGTTTGCAGAGCATCCCTCCAAAGGCCCTACTCAAAGACTGAAACTTTTGTGGAAGAACCTATTGAAGGAGTTGGTTCTACAGATGCGGGCTGCCACCCATCATTTGGAACAGGGAATGGGATATAATGAAAAGGACATATCAGGACACGGACGGTTTGTTTGTATTCTGCAGACAAGGTGTGCTTTTCCCCCCCCTCCCCAGAAGCAAATTGAAACCCGTTCGAAATAAATGAGAATTTGAACACTTTGTCATTTCTGTCTTCGGAAGTTTCCCAAATTGCAAAGTACGTTGCTTTGAAGATGGCATATTAAGCTTCTAAATCATTTGGACGAAGGTTCCTATTGATGACAGCTCTCGACAGGTGCAGTTTACTGATCTGAAAGGGCACCGAATATTGGGGATTAATAAGATCCTCGCCGAGACCCAGAAACAGTCTGTCTGCCACGAGATCTATAAAACTGAGGGATGAAATGAGCAGAAGGCTTGGCATAAATGCAATTGCACAGCCTGGTCCTGTGATGGTCTTTCAGGGGAGTGCACAGGACTAATTTTAAAGGGCTGAATTGGGAGGAATGCCCAACACAAGGCTCCAAAAACAGGTGCTTAGATGTATTTTGCACTGAAGCTGCTTCTTCTGGAGTCAGCATGGTGTAGTGGTGAAGAACAGGTGGATTCTAATCTGGAGAACTGGGTTTGATTCCCCCACTCCTCCACCTGAGGGGCAGAGGCTTATCTGGTGAACCAGGTGTGTTTCCACACACCCACATTCCGCACTTCCTTTTTCTTAAGGGCACACATTTACTTATGTGCGCATGCTTAAGAGTGTGCATTTGTTTATTTGTTTATTTGCCCTGAACTGGATGGGCCAAGCTGCTAGAGAGCCAGCATGGTGTAGTGTGGTTAAGAGCAGGTGGGTTCTAATCTGGAGGACCGGGTTGGATTCCCCACTCCTCCACCTGAGTGGCAGAGGCTTATCTGGCAAACCAGATGTGTTTCTGCACTCCTCCATTCCTGCTGGGTGACCTTGGGCTAGTCACAGTTCTTGGGAACTCTCTCAGCCCCACCTACCTCCCAAGGTGAGTGTTGTGGGGAGGGGAAGGGAAAGGAACTTGTCAGCCACCTTGAGTCTCCTTACAGGAGAGAAAGGTATATAAATCCCAATTCTTCTTCTTCTGTATTGTCGAAGGCTTTCACGGCCGGAATCACTGGGGTGCTGTGTGGTTTCCGGGCTGTATGGCCGTGTTCTAGCAGCATTCTCTCCTGACGTTTCAGATCCTCTGAAGATCCATACAACCTGGAAACCACACAGCACCCCTTACTACTACTACTACTACTACTACTACTACTGGTGGTGGTGGTGGTGGTGGTGGTGGTGGTGGTAGTAGTGGCAGTAGTGGCAGTAGTAGCAGTAATAGTAGTGCTGCTAGTGTTTTAATATTTAATTTATTTATTGTTTTAATTGAAACTAAGTAAGTAAGTCATTTTATTTACAGTCAGCGACCAGTAGTACAAGATCAGGGTACATCAGTTTCAAGGTACCGTTACCATAGTATATATATAGACAAAAGAGTACTAGAAGCACTATTCAAATGTTGCATAATCTATAATCTATAATAATTGAAACTATTTGATGTATTTAAATGTTGATTGTTTTGTGAACCGCCCTGAGCCCTTCGGGGGTAGGGCGGTCCATTAAATTGAATAAATAATAATAATACTTCTCCTTCTCCCTCCTCCTCCTCCTCCTCCTCCTCCTTCTCCCTCCTCCTCCCCCTCCTCCCCCTCCTCCTCCTCCTCCCCCTCCTCCTCCTCCTCCTCCTCCTCCTCCTCCTCCTCCTCCCCCCCCCTCCTCCTCCTCCTCCTCCTCCTCCTCCTCCTCCTCCTCCTCCTCCTCCTCCTCCTCCTCCTATTTTGCACCTTAGATGGTCAAGCTTTCTATGTTGGAAGGCATGTACCGCAATGCAATTTCTGTTCGCAAAGGGTTGCATTTCCCAGCTGTTCACGTTCTTGCGGACATCCAAAAGTTATTTCCATAGACGGTTCTCTCCGCAAAGGGGCTACGTGTCATACCTCAGGATACGATACTGGGCAGCAGCGGCAACTTGTACTCAGCTCTCCACAAAAAGTGTCTGGCACCCAAGATTTAGAAAAGTGCTTCCGTAAAGAAACTGTAAAAATTAATCTGCGGTAACATTTCAGAAGTTAATGGCAAGAACGGAGGGTTCCAGTGCATTTTTTTCCCCCTTCAAATGCTCGCTTTGCAAATAAACTTCCCTGGGGTCTGAGTGCCAGAAATGCAGCCGACCTCGCATCACTATGTTCTTCCCTCAACTGCTCTCGCCTGCGCCACATGCCAAACGGCCATTCTGGATCAAATTTGGAAAGTTAAATTCCGAGGACAAACGGGCTCTGCCAAATTACCAGCATAAAACAACATCACGCCGTCCTGTCTGGCCTGTTCTGTCTTCTGCAGTGATGTTGTGATACATCAGGCAATCCTCTGAGGCCCAGAATGGAAAGAGAAGGCTACAAGGAGCAGCAGTGGCGTAGGAGGTTAAGAGCTCATGTATCTAATCTGGAGGAACTGGGTTTGATTCCCTGCTCTGCCGCCTGAGCTGTGGAGGCTGATCTGGGGAATTCAGATTAGCCTGGGCACTCCCACACACGCCAGCTGGGTGACCTTGGGCTAGTCACAGCTTTTCGGAGCTCTCTCAGCCGCACCTACCTCACAGGGTGTTTGTTGTGAGGGGGGAAGGGCAAGGAGATTGTAAGCCCCTTTGAGTCTCCTACAGGAGAGAAAGGGGGGATATAAATCCAAACTCCTCCTCCTCCTCTTCTTCTGTGCGCGCCCTGCGTTACAGGAGTAAAAATCTGGTCACCTTATGGTAGAGGCTTATCTGGTGAACCAGATGTGTTTCCACACTCCTACATTCCTGCTGGATGACCTTGGGCTAGTCACAGTTCATCACCATCACCATCACCATCACCATCACCATCTCCTCCTCCTTTTCCTTCTTCTTCTTCTTCTTCTTCTTCTTCTTCTTCTTCTTCTTCTTCTTCTTCTTCTTCTTCTTCTTCTTCTTCTTCTTCTTCAAGGCAGAGACATATCTAGGGAAAATGTGGCCCAGCGCAAAATCAGAGTTTCCCAGACCCATTCCCCATCCCCGTATGGGCGGCCGCCCTTACCACAACCAAACAACTTTTTTGCACCAGGTCTTGAAGTCAGTGTATGGACCAGGGGAAAGGAGGAGGGGTTGGGGTGATTTTCTGCCCCCCATGTGACTACATGGCTACAGCCCGGGGACATTTGGCCCCATATGTCTCCTGGGCGGTTTGCCCCTGCTACAATGTTCTTAGAAGGTGGAAGCAATAGAAAGAGGCAACCTGGATATTGCTGAAGGCCGTAAGCTTGTATGACTTGATGATGATGATGATGATGATGATGATGAAGAAGAAGAAGAAGAAGAAGAAGAAGAAGAAGAAGAAGAAGAAGAAGAAGAAGATCACAGAAGAAGAAGATCACAGAAGAAGAAGAAGAAGAAGGTTTGGATTTATATCCCCCCTTTCTCTCCTGCAGGAGACTCAAAGGGGCTTACAATCTCCTTGCCCTTCCCCCCTCACAACAAACACCCTGTGAGGTGGGTGGGGTCTGAGAGAGCTCTGAAGAGCTGTGACTAGTCCAAGGTCACCCAGCTGGCATGCGTGGGAGTGCACAGGCTAATCTGAATTCCCCAGATAAGCCTCCACAGCTCAGGCGGCAGAGCGGGGAATCAAACCCGGTTCATCCAGATTAGATATATGAGCTCTTAACCTCCTACGCCACTGCTTCATGAGAATGAAGTCTACCCATGACGGAAATTCCAAATCCTCTCCACACTAACCTAATTAGCGTGAATGTCATAAGAGATTGGATCTGGTGGGGCCACTGTGAGCAGCAGAGTGCTGGACTAGATGGACTCTGGTCTGATCCAGCAGGCTCGTTCTGATGTTCTGATGTTGTTATGATTTATATCTCGCTTTTCTCAACCGTAAGAAGTTGCAAAGCCACTTACAAACACCTTCCCTTCTCCCGACAACAGACCCCTTGTGAAGAAGGTGTCGTGACAGTTAGATCAAGGTGATCATATCCCCCTGGTGGCGAACCTTTGGCACTCCAGATGTTAGGGACTACAATCCCCATCAGCCCCTGCCAGCATGACCAATTGGCCATGCTGGCAGGGGCTAATGGGAATTGTAGTCCATAACATCTGGAGTGCCAAAGGTTCGCCACCACTGTCATATCCTATCCAGCAGAGGTATGAGTCAGCAAGAAAGCAATGATCTGACAGCTAGAGAACCGGTTCTATCCAGATGCAAGTGACCTTTACAATGATTGGTGGAACCATGTATATAAGCAACAGCAACGTATTGTGACTTTGTTCCTTAGGGAAACAAGTGCCTGGCGAAGCACTTTGTTGGACTGCTTAATATACTACTCTGTATACAGTATCTTGTACATAGAGCAACTCAACGGTAAAAGCCTTCTTTTGAATGAAACAGCTGTGTGGAGTTTTTCTTCACGAAGGTGGGGGTTTGCTGTACAAGCCCACTTGTCGACTCTGAGTAGTACCGCTCAAGTCTGCTATCAGAAGGTGGGGCTGAGAGAGTTCTGAGAGAAGCATGACCGGCACAAGGTCGCCTAGCAGGCTTCCTGTAGAGGAGTGGGGAAACAAATCCGGTTGACCAGATAAGAGACCGACGCTCATGTGTAGGAGCGGGGAATCAAACCAATTTCTCCAGATTAGAGCCCGCTGCTTTTAACCACTGCATCATCACTTATGAGGGGTTGCATCCTGTATATATTATCCGCAAAGGCGTACAACACTGTAACCAGACTGCCTGTAAAACACCAAAGGATTAGTATCATTTATTCCCCTAAACATGCAAACACCCCAGTCCGTGGCTGGTGGAGTGAATAAATATATATATATATTTAAATCTCTCTTTCCCCTGAAAGCTTAGGAGGAGCACAAAATCCATTTGACTCCTCAGAGATCCACAAAATAGATCTCTCTTTAATCTGGTGTATGCCAGAGTACCTTTGTCATGTATATGGTCCTACGGTGCGTGCTAACCTCAGACATTTTCCTCCTGGTTGTGTACGATTATGCTTTCTGCGTAGTTTGTGCGTTGAAGCCTTTTGCAACGCTGAGTTCCTGCTCTCCAGGGAAACTTGCTATCTTTCCCCCCATTACATTAAAAGCAAATTGCAATTTCCCCCGGCATTTTCTTCCTTCTCTTTAGTTAATTATCTGTAGCTACTGCTTGGAGAAAGCTTTGCCATGAAGCTGATATTATATCTTCCTGGAGCGCCAGCAGTTGCCTTGCGACACTCTCCCATCAGCTATAGAGCACTGTGACTCATCGTCTACAAACTTCATTCAAGGGATTTTGATGGATATGCAGTGGCGTAGCACCAAGGGGACTGGGGGTGCATGAAGCACTGGGCGTGTGCCAGTGTGGGGGCATGGCGTAGTAAGGCAGGGATAGGCAGGAGTGTGGCAGGGGTGCAGGGCGCCCATGTGCCCCAGGCGCAGTTTCCCCTTGCTCCAGCCCTGCGGATATGAGCTCAGAGACCGAACCCGGACCTTCTGCACGCTAAGCCAATTGTTTACCACTGTGCCAGGGTCTCAGATCAAGGTATTTCCCATCATCTACTACTTGGTCTTTTTGAAAGGAGATGCCCGGAGTTGAACTTGAGACCTTCCGCATGCCAAACAGATGCTGTGTCACTGAGCCACAGCCTCTTCCCATAATGCATAATAAATATTTTTCTAGTTCAGAACACAGTACATCACACTATTCTTGCAGCACGACAGCTGAAGGTAGAGCAGAACTTCTCTCTTTCTGCAACAACCATGGGACACATTTAACTGTGCAAAAGGCAACCAATCTTTTTGGGTCGGTTATATATGTCTTTCTGCCAGGGCCTTAGGGAAGACACGGGAACGGTTTCTGTATTCTCCTGCAGTGCTTGAAACTAATTCTTTGTCGGCTACACACATTCATTCATCACAGCGTGAAATCCAAACGTCGGTTGTATTACAGAGCACGTCCCGAATTCTTGATCTGCTGTTGGCAAATATGTATGTGTTAGGACGCAAGGTTAGTTTTTCAATTACGTTTGTGCAAGCTAAGCTGGAGCCAGGGAACTCTTAAGTGTGAGTCGCAATCAAGATCAAATCCAAACCGCCTGCCAGACATAACGAATGAGAAACGGCTGGCAAATGTGGCTCTGCTCTCCACGTTTCATTTCTTTAAAGGGCTTTCATCCTGCCATCTTTGAGCGAAGAGGTCCTCTAGGCTCCTCACCATAATACAGGACCATAGAATCCCAAATCAAATGGTGGTGTGGTATAGTGGTTGGAGGGTCAGACCACGGTTGAGGAGACCCAGGTTTCCATCCTAAGGCTCAGTTGACTACCTTGGGTTGCTTCTCTGTCTGAGCAGCAGTGGCGTAGGAGGTTAAGAGCTCGTGTATCTAATCTGGAGGAACCGGGTTTGATTCCCAGCTCTGCTGCCTGAGCTGTAGAGGCTTATCTAGGGACTTCAGATTAGTCTGTACACTCCCACACACTCCAGCTGGGTGACCTTGGGCTAGTCACAGCTTCTCGGAGCTCTCTCAGCCCCACCTACCTCACAGGGTGTTTGTTGTGAGGGGGGAAGGGCAAGGAGATTATAAGCCCCTTTGAATCTCCTGCAGGAGAGAAAGGGGGGATATAAATCCAAATTCTTCTTCTTCTTCAAAGTGTTTTTGGGACTGTATGGAAGGGAGAGGGGACATAGATGCTACCTTGGATGAAGGACAAAAAATAATTCAAGCGATGATATTCAAAAATAACAATTAGACACCCTTCCAAATAGAACTTCGTAAGTGCCCATCCAGAAATTGAGAACCAGTTTGGTGTAGTGGTTAAGAGCAGAGGACTCTTATCTGGAGAATCAGGTTTGTGTCTCTACTCCTACGTATTTACCCTGTATGTGACCTTTGGCGAGCCACAGTTCTCTCAGAACTCTCTCAGCCCCATCTATCTTCCAAGGTGTCTGTTGTGGGGAAGGGAAGGGAAGGAGTTTGTAAGCTGTTTTGAGACTTCTTATAGTTGAGAAAAGTGGGGTATAAATTCAAACCCTTCTTCTAAATTTGTTAGCACCCCCTCTGCAGACCCCCCTGCAGGTTAGGCCACCTCAACCTCACACGAGCTTGGCTACTCTTCTGGTTCAAGCAGGACATAACCCTGGCTTCTGTTCATAAGCTCCTTGCTTCTGTCAGGTAGTTAACAGAACTATTGCAAACTTGAGCCCCTACACCACACCAACCTCCTCCTTCTTGCCCTCCCTCCATTTTATCCCTCTCAAAGGGTCCCCCCCTCCTGGGAGTTCCTAACTCCAGCCTCCTATTGGCTGGTGAGCCATCTGTCCTGCCCTGCCCTGCTGGCCTGAGATAGGGTCCTCAGCCTTTTTTTGACTGCAACCTAGCTGGGGCTGTGTCAGCCCTGCTGCAGTCTCTAAGGCTGCCGAGGACTGCTGATTGCAGCTTGGCTAGGGCTGTGCTGTCTCCACCCTGTCCCCAGGAACTGCTGAGGCTTGCTCTGGTTGCCCTGGCTCTCCTGCCATTTTTCTGCTGTTCCTTCTTGCTGCTGACTTCTTAGATGTCCATGCTTCTTATGGTAAGTCCAGGGGTGGGACTGTAAGTTGTGGGGTGCTCCAGGGTCCCTTGGTGAGCATTTGTGACAAAGAGGGGGTTGGAACAGGCTGCCAGGTACTGGGAGGCAGCCCAGAGGTAGGATCCAGCAGGTTCTCACCAGTTCCCGAGAGTGGGTTACTAATTTTTTGTGTGTGCCGAGAGGGGGTTACTAATTGGGTCCGCTTTCCCACCTCCACGCCCTCGCCTCCCTGAGAGGCATACTGCCTTTGAACGTGAAGGTTCCATATAGCAATTGTGACTAATAATGTAACTCCCTGAACTGGGTTAATCCCTTTCAGGTACTGCAATTCATTGATTCTCAGCCTTTCGTACCTTTTATCTCACCAGTCTCTATCAAAGAACCTGTGTGTTTCACCATTGCTGTGTTCAGATTTGTGAGTTGGGGCATTTTCTATAATGGGATGATGATTTAGAAATTACCTGGTGCAAAAAAAAATTTGGGGTCATGGTGGGGTGGCTGCCCATGGGGGGGCATCCAACTCAGGTTTTGCCCAGGGCTCAGGTTTGCCTACGTACGCCTCTGCCCCCTTTGCTGAGGGGGGGGGGGCTGGCGAGGGAACCTGTTACTAAAATTTTTGGATCCCACCACTGAAGCAGCCCCATCCCTGGACAAAATTAACTGAGCCTTAATGTTCATTGAACTAGGACAGCCTTTGTCTGTTTCTTGAATGGTGACACAGACCCCCACATCTTCAGAAGTTTTTGTAAAAAAAAAAAAATCTCATTCCTGCTGCTATCCTTATTTTGTTTTCACTTCTCCTTGGTCTGAATACAGCCATTGATTTTGGGTTGCTTCACATCAACATGTTCCTTTTGCATCAAGAGGTTTGCCTCACGTGAGAATGAACCATGACAGATACATCGCACAAAAAGAACTTTCCCCATCAATCTGATGTCAACTGAATCAGAACACTGCTGTGGATTTTAACTTTCAGTCACTGCTTAAGATGTTTTGACACAATAAGTCTGAGCATCTGCTTGTAGGTTTTTGTGCAAATCTGTAAACATGCATTTTTCCCGCCCTTTCTTGTAAACCTACTGTTTTAGCCTTGAGAAAGATAAACTTATGAATCAATGGCTTTACGCCCAGAATAAATCCCAGAACAAATGGGACACAGTTTGCAACAATTATTCTTCAGAATACTCAGAACAGCTAACATCACACCTTTAGAGAAAACAAATGAGGTGATTGACAGAATCGTTTGGTTAGATGTCCTCCAATTGACCCTCTTTCCTCTCTGTGTCTTGTTGAATTGGGGTTTTTTTTGTTTTATGTTTGTATGTGTGTACTTTTCAAGTTTTTTTTTAACGTTTCTGAGTCTTCAACACCTTGGGGACTCTGAATTGGGTGGAAAGGCAACATAAATATTCAAATTAAAATATTAAAATATTTTAAAATATTAAAATATTAAAAATTCAAATTAAAAAGTAATTTAAAAATAAGCACGATTATACCTTCAATGTTCTTTGGAGCCAGGAGGCTTAGAAGCGTGTAACTCGACTGAGGATCAAATTCTTCTCTGGCCACATCTGAACCAATTCACACCCCGTTCATTACAGCTTCATCCTTCTCTATTGAGAGTGTGCATCTCGGTGTTGGCCGCCAGTTCATACTCTAGTTTTTTACGGTACGGCTCCCAAGAGAGAAAAGTCTGGGCTTTTCCATTGTAACTTCTGTCGTTCTCTGTCATTTGTACTGATACATTTCATACTCCAAGGGGCCCCATTCCATTCAGAATATTTTGTTTGACAGATTCCTCAACACGTTGGCAATGGTCCTAAGAAAATCGTGAAAGGCGGGCAGGGGGTGGAGAGTGCTAAACTCAGCATCTGAGCCATAGCTGATTTGGGTACATAATGTACTCCGACTTGTATGAAATGGGAAAACTGCACATGCTAACACTCCTTCTGCTCAGGAGCACAGAAAAGAAAGAATTGATTTAGTATCTCATGCAAACAAGGACTTTCAGTTCACGAAGGTTCCACCCATATCACTGCACACTTGTTGTCCAGCGGGCACGCGACTCTTCCGCTCTTCATCTAATTCTTCCGCTTCACCTGTGCCTTCCGCTCTTCACCATAAGGCAAATTTACTTCACCAAGAGGCAAATTTACTGGTGATCCCTGGCCACTCAATGATGCGGCTGGCCTCCACCCGGGCCAGAGCCTTTACAGCTCTGGCCCCTGCCTGGTGGAATGCTCTACCTCCAGCTACGCGGGCCCTGCGGGATCTTAATGAATTTCGCAGGGCCTGCAAGACGGAGCTGTTCCACCGGGCCTTTGGGGAGCCCGGCCGCTGATGCCCCCCCTTTTTTCCAACACCTGTGGACCCTGCCGTTCCCCCCCTCCCTCTTCCTCCCCACTCTCTTAGGGGACCATGAGTAGGACGCCATCGGTAATTCTGATATTAAGATGCTGCATTTTAATTGGGGGTTGATTTTAATATATAGAGCCATATTTAATGATTATCTATAACTTGTTTTTACTGTGCTCTATCTATTTGTTTGTTCACCGCCCTGAGCCCTCTGGGGGAGGGCGGTTTATAAATACAATCAATCAATCAATCAATCAATCAATCAATCAATCATCATCATCATCATCATCATCATCATCATCATCATCATCATCATCTGTGGATGAATCAGCAATTGATACCTGACCCACTTGAGCCATATTTTTGTTCATTTTTTCCCCTATAATGTATTTGCATTACAAGTCACGTGGGATTGGCTTGGGGAGAAAAGTAGGGTTTATAGAAATGGAATCTTTATCATCAACCCTAGATCCTTGTTTGTGAAAGTACAGCTGGCACAAGCATGTCTCGGTTCTCTTCTGAGAAATGCTGGCAAATGCAACATTTTCTTTCAAAGAAACTGATGTCACCATTTGCTGATCATTCTAGCAAGAAATTCTCAAGAGGGCTTCCAAGATTCTGCAGACATGCCTGGAAACCAATTTAATAATCAGTGCAGAAGTCGTTTTTTTAAAAAAGTGTCCTCGTTTTCAAATGGCATTCAAGCACACACACATACAAATGATAGCTTAACAAGGAGGAGGAGAAGAAGGAGGAGTTTGGATTTATATCCCCCCTTTCTCTCCTGTAAGGAGGCTCAAAGGGGCTTACAACAGAGGTGGGATCCAGCAGGTTCTCACCAGTTCCCGAGAGTGGGTTACTAATTATTTGTGTGTGACGAGAGGGGGTTACTAATTGGGTCTGCTTTTCTGTTAGAAATTCCATTAGGTCCAAAAATCATAAAGTCCTGTTGTTTCCTATGTGGCTGGTTAGCGAAGGTAGAAAACGGGATAATTCTCCCTGTTGGGCTGTTTTAAAAACATGTTTTAGAAATATGGTAAAGTTCTTTGTTTAAGGAAAGTATCCTTCTTTTGATTTCTAGAAACAAAATAAAGTATTTGAAAGTATTATTTGACAGGCAGTCAATTAGAGGAGAAGTAGTTGTTTCTGTTGGCAGTAGACAATAGGACTTGATATAATGAGTTTGAATTATGGACAGAAAGATACCAGCTGGAAATTAGGACCTTTTTTTTACAGCAAGAGTTTTTTACAGTAACAGAGAAATTATTAATGCCCCGCCCTTGGAATGCCCGGCCACGCCCCCGTCATGCCCCGCCCAGCCCCATTGGCGCTATGCCACTGTTTGAATCCCACCACCATGGGAACCTGTTACTAAAATTTTTGGATCCCACCACTGGCTTACAATCTCCTTTTCCTCCGCCCCCCCCACCACAAACACCCTGTAAGGTGGGTGGGGCTGAGAGACCTCCGAAAAACTGTGACTAGCCCAAGGTCACCCAGCTGGCATGGGTTGGAGTGCACAAGCTAATCTGGTGAACCAGATAAGCCTCCACAGCTCAAGTGGCAGAGCAGGGAATCAGACCCGGTTCTCCAGATTAGAGTGCACCTGCTCTTAACCACTACACCACGCTGACTCTCCAAAGAGGGTGCTCTAAAGAGGATGCTCTGGCAAATACCGTGCTTTCAACATCGGAAACGTTTTCACGGTCAGGAAGGGCGGGATATAAAGTTGTCAAACTCGCGGACATCCAGATGTTATGAACTACAGTTCCCATCAACCCCTGCCACCATCATGCTGGCAGGGGATGATGGGAACCGTAGTCCATAACATCTGGAGGGCCACGAGTTTCTGGCCTTGGATACATGTTCACCTTATCCCTGTTTCATCCACATGTTTCTCGGGTTAGGTTTTCTCCTGCCAACCTATTTCCCCGCCGCTCTCGCCTTCCTAAACTGCTCATGTCCCACCGACTGATGAGAACTTCATTTGGAAGTGGTTTATAATAACCTTCCCAAAGTACATCATTTTATTTTCCGCTTCACCTAAGATGCCGGGGCTCTCTGTGAGCGTTCCGCAGAAGCACAGTTTGGAAATTTGTGCCGGAAAATAGAACTATTGGGAAATCAGCTTTCAAAATGGCAATCTAATAGGATCTGCTTTTTGAATTTATATTGTTTCTGGTGATTAAGTTTACTTTTAGTGTTGCCTGGAGTGTTTCATTCATGAAGAGTGATTGAGGAAATAATTATAACGGGCTGCCTTTTTTTGACAGCGTCGGCAAACACTGGGGTTGTGCAGCATGATTAGAATTATGGTTCACTGGCGGAAATTGTCACTCTTTGGAAATGAGAAACAGAACTTAGACATAGACGAAGAAGGCAGGCAGGCAGGCACCATATTTAACTCGCTGGGGTTGGTGCAGGGTTGGGCGTTAGAACTCAAGAGGTTCTAAATTGTCCACCAGTCATAAGAACGTAAGAAAGAGCCTGCTGGATTGGACCAGATCCCATCTAGTCCAGCACTCTGCTACTCGCAGTGGCCCACCAGGTGCCTTTGGGAGCTCACATGCAGGAGGTGAAAGCAATGTAGCAAAATGTAAAGTGATGCACATAGGGGCAAAAAATCCAACCTTCACATACAAGCTACAGGGGTCAGTGCTATCAGTCACAGACCAGGAAAGGGATTTAGGCGTCTTAGTTGATAGTTCCATGGGAATGTCAACTCAATGCATGGCAGCTGTAAAAAAGGTAAACTCTATGCTGGGGATCATTAGAAAAGGAATTGATAATAAAACTGCAAAGATTGTCATGCCCTTATATAAAGCAGTGGTGCAACCGCACTTGGAGAACTGTGTCCAGTTCTGGTCGCCGCATCTCAAAAAGGATATTGAGGAGATAGAAAAAGTGCAGAGAAGGGCAACAAGGATGATTGAGGGACTGGAGCATCTTCCCTATGAGGAGAGGCTGCAGCGTTTGGGACTCTTTAGTTTGGAGAGGAGGCGGCTGAGGGGGGATATGATTGAAGTCTACAAAATTATGCATGGGGTAGAAAATGTTGACAGAGAGAAATTTTTCTCTCTTTCTCACAATACTAGAACCAGGGGGCATCCATTGAAAATGCTGGGGGGAAGAATTAGGACTAATAAAAGGAAACACTTCTTCACGCAACGTGTGATTGCTGTTTGGAATATGCTGCCACAGGAGGTGGTGATGGCCACTAACCTGGATAGCTTTAAAAGGGGCTTGGACAGATTTATGGAGGAGAAGTCGATTTATGGCTACCAATCTCGATCCTCCTTGATCTGAGATTGCAAATGCCTTAACAGACCAGGTGATCGGGAGCAACAGCCGCAGAAGGCCATTGCGTTCACATCCTGCACGTGAGCTCCCAAAGGCACCTGGTGGACCACTGCGAGTAGCAGAGAGCTGGACTAGATGGACTTTGGTCTGATCCAGCAGGTTTGTTCTTATGTTCTTATGTTCAATGGACTTCTGTTGCTGCTGCTGCTGCTCCCGAGCACCTGGTCTGCTAAAGCATTTGCAATCTCAGATCAAGGAGGATTAACTAGGCAGTATTGTGACAGGGGGAAGGGCACATGGTGAGCTCTGGAGCACTGAGCATGCGTGCCCTGGGCCAGTTGGGTGGCTGAGCTGCACCCGGCCCAATAGTCCAATGTGCACAAGTTTAAGGGGTGCCTGTTATTAGGGGTTTTGCTGTTGCTGCTTTCTAAATGCACAGGGGGGCGGAGGGATGGGTTAAATGCATTTCTAACTGTCTTTCCACTGTTTCTGTAGGATGTTATGCAGTACCAGGTGGTGCCCAAGGTCACTGCCTGACCATCTCATGTTATCTTTCTTTTGGTAACTTTTAGGCGCGCTTTCCCAGGCTGGGAGGTGCAAGTTGTTTTAACTATTGGGGTGTGCGCGGGCAATCCTCAGTACTGGCTTTGGCCATGGCCAGGGAAGATCCAACACCAATAAAAACTACTGTTCTTCAACAAGAGTTTGCGTGTGTTTTGGGGATTCTGACAGGTAGAGCACACTCCCTTCATATTAGGCAGCACGCAGTTGCTCCGACCTTCTTCGACGCCTGGAGCAAACTGACCCACCCACCCTCCCTATTTTAAAAAGGGAAGGGTTTGCTGCTATTTGTGGCAGCCTTGCAATTTGGGCAGAGGAGTGCAAACTTATGGAGAGGCTGAGCTTGCGCACCGGACCTCCCCACGGGGGCCTCCATAAGAGGCTTGGGGCACGCTCATGGTGCATGCTGAGGAGGCCTCTGCAATCAAACCCGACACCCCACCAGGAAGGGGCCACAACGGGTGGGCGCCCAGGTGGCCCCGTACCTCTCTGTCCCCCCCAATATGGATTGGGGTTGGTGCCGAGGTCAGCCAGGGGTGCTGACTGGCTGCTCAGATGTGCTCCTCTTGCTTGCCCAGCTTCTGCCTCAATAAAAGGGCTGCGGCCCATTTTAATTCCAAGACGTGTCCTATGGTTATTCACCAGATGGAACCTCTGCAGATCTGGGGCGCAAATCAACTTCTCCTCCATCAATCTGTCCAAGCCCCTTTTAAAGCTATCCAGGTGAGTGGCCATCACCACCTCCTGTGGCAGCATATTCCAAACACCAATCACATGTTGCGTGAAGAAATGTGTCCTTTTATTAGTCCTAATTCTCCCCCCCCCCAGTATTTTCAATGCATGCCCCTTGATTTTAGTATTGTGAGAAAGAGAGAAAAATTTCTCTCTGTTAACATTTTCTACCCCATGCATAATTTTATAGACTTCAGTCATATCCCCCCCAGACGTCTCCTCTCCAAACTAAAGAGTCCCAAACGCTGCAGCCTCTCCTCATAAGGAAGGTGCTCCAGTCCCTCAATCGTCCTCGTTGCCCTTCTCTGCACTTTTTCTATCTCTTCCTTTGGCAAGAGAGTGCGGCATTGGCTGGCATTTATAAAAGGTCAAGGTGCAACCACCGGGCCATTGCCGACCCATAGAGTGACATCACATCATAACATTTACTAGGCAGACTTATGTTTTCGGGATGGTTTACCATTGTTTTCGGGATGGTTTACCATTTCCTTCCCCGGTGGTCTGTGCTTTACATTGTGGTCAAGGTTAGGAATCCACACAGTATAAGGAGAGGACTGGAATTCAACTGGCAGGAACCACACACACACACACACACACACACACACACACACAGAGCTGTCACAGTACAGACAAGTAGCTCAGACTGGAGAGCCAAGGTCATTTTACACCTGTAGGTTACACCTGATTGGACACTGCAGTCAGCTGATCCCAGAAATTCTCTTTGGATCTCACCAGGAACAGTATACTTCTGTGTGATGTGGTGGTTTAGAGCAGGTGGACTCCCAGGGGCATTCTGGGAAGCCAAAATGGATTGGGGAGAGGAAGAGGGAGGAGAGGAAGCAGGCTCCCCAGCTGGTGGCAGTGGTAGCTCCCACCCATATCTCATCCTGAGAGCCGGCGTGGAGTAGTGATTAAGAGCAGGTGGATTCTAATCTGGAGAACTAGGTTTGATTCCTCACTCCTTCACCTGAGTGGCAGAGGCTTATCTGGTGAACCAGATGTGTTTTCGCAGTCCTACATTCCTGCTGGGTGACTTTGGGTGAGTCACAGTTCTCTCCGAACTCTCTCAGTCCCACCTTCCTCACACGATGTTTGTTGTGGGGAGAGGATGGGAAATGGAGTTTGTAAGCTGTTTTGAGTCTCCTAACAGGAGAGAAAGGTGGGATATAAATCCAAACTCCTCCTCCTCCTCCTCTCCTCCTCCTCCTCCTCCTCCTCCTCCTCTTCTTCTTCTTCTTCTTCTTCTTCTTCTTCTTCTTCTTCTTCTTCTTCTCCTCCTCCTCCTCCTCCTCCTCCTCCTCCTCCTCCTCCTCCTCCTCCTCCTCCTCCTCCTCCTCCTCCTGGGACTGCCCTGAGGTTAGATAGTCCTGACAACAGCACCCTTCCAGGCCATTAGCCAATCAAGACTTTTCCTGGTCACCTTAAGAGCCACCTTGATCATTCCCAAGGCCTTGTTTGCAACCAATTGCAGGAGCGCAACAACTTCTTCCTTGTTAGGTTGTGTGTTAATAACACCCTCGCCTTGTTGAGAAAACACACTTTCCAGCCATTAACAGTCCTTTAGCGATAAACCTTTGACCTTGGGAAACAATAAAATCCATCTCGGCTGCTATTAGAGAAATACGCAATTGTCCTTATCCATATTCTTTTTGGAGTCGGCCCCTCTGCAGTTATAATCACTCCCCATCTCAGAGCACCAAGGCTGCTGATCTCTTCCCACACGCTGAACTCTTAGCTCACTAAATTGTCCGGGAGGAAAGGACACGTTAGGAGCAGATTATACAAATTGCTGAGAGAAATGCAGTCTAATTTCACAGCAAGGCATCGAGAGGAGGTCTCCGTTTCACAACACAAATGGCAGCTTAAAGAAGAAGAGCCGGTTTGTCATGCCTTCCTCTGCCAAGTCTTCCTGTCAGGGTCATATTATCCATACGGCTGTCTAGGCCGAAGCCTACGGGGCCCGCAAGGACTACAGACTGTCAATTTTTTGTTGCTGAGGCACTTTATATCCACACCCTAGGGCAGTGGTGGCAAACCTATGGCACTCCAGATGTTCATGGACTACAATTCCCATCAGCCCCTGCCAGCATGGCCAATTGACCATGCTGGCAGGGGCTGATAATCCTCAATCATCTGGAAGTGCCACTGGAAATTGAACGTCGGTGGCAAACCTTTGGCACTTCAGATGTTATGGACTACAATTCCCATCAGCCCCTGCCAGCATGGCCAATTGGCAGGGGCTGGCAGGAGCTGATGGGAATTGTAGTCCATGATCATCTGGAGTGCTATAGGTTAGGGCCGTGGTGGCAAACCTTTGGCACTCCAGATGTTATGGACTACAATTCCCATCAGCCCCTGCCAGCATGGCCAATTGACCATGCTGGAAGGGGCTGATGAAGTATAATCCTCTAATGCCAAGGTTCCACTGGGTAAGGGGTTTTGGCTGCTGAGACACTGTATATCCACACCCTAGGGCAGTGGTGGCAAACCTATGGCACTCCAGATGATCATGGACTACAATTCCCATCAGCCCCTGCCAGCATGGCCAATTGACCATGCTGGCAGGGGCTAATGGGAATTGTAGTCCATGATCATCTGGAGTGCCATAGGTTAGGACTTGGGCCTTTCTGACAGGTGTTGACTAAGCATACCTGTGAGGTGGTTGAGAGCAAGGGGCAAGGCACACTCATAGTCAGCTGAGGTTTGTTTTGTGTCAGTGGTGGAGACAGTGGGCCAATAGCATGCTAGTGTCAGAGTTGTGGTGTCATGCCACCTCCTGCCTTATTACCAGAGGTGTATCTAGGGAAAATGTAGCACAGTACAAAATCTGAGTTTTCCACACACCCCGCCCCCCATTATGGGAAGCCACCCTCTCTCATTGCGACCAAACAATGTTTTCTTGCACCAGGTCTTGAAATCAGTGTATGGACCCCAGGGAAAGAAGGAGGGCCATTTGACCCCATATGTCCCTCTGGGCAGTACGGCCATGCTTATTACACCTCCATGATCAACACAGTCTAGTCATGACCTTGACTGTGTGTGAGTGAGTGAACCTGTGAGAAAAATTCTTCAGGAGACCCTCAAAATGGATACGAGGCTATGTACGGTGGTCTAGTACCTACCATACCAGGGTCGGGCTGTCAGCTGGTATGGTAGGTAGTGTGGTGAAAGATTGACACGGTGGAGGGGGCCCGAAGTACCTGAAGGCCTAGAGGCCTGGCCATGGGTTAATACAGCCCTGTCTCTTCTTGGTCTTCCATCCAAGATCAGGCTACAAATAATGCCGCCTTCCCTCCCTCTGATGCAGCTAAGACCCCTTCCGCACATGCAGAATAATGCACTTTCAATCCACTTTCAATGCACTTTGCAGCTGATTTTTGCGGATTAGCAAAATCAGCTTGCAAACGATTGTGAAAGTGGATTGAAAGTGCATTATTCTGCATGTGCGGAAGGGGTCTCTCTCACAATAATTCTACCTACCCCTCAGCACCTCTTCCCATTATCATTCTCTCCCTCCCTCATACATGCTTCACTGTTGACTCAGAAGATACCTGGGCAAATTCTGGCCCGAGCAAAGAATCAGATGGTTACCAAAGATTAGTCTTGAAGTCCCCTCCGGACTAATTTTTTTTCCTGCAATCGTAAGACGCTGCTTAAGAGGCCTTGCTTTTTTGCAACTGGGATTTGCCCAGCGCTTCACGAAATGCTACAGCCTGCCTTTCATTCAGTATATTGTTTACCATGTGGCTGTATGGCTTATTTCAAAGGGGGAAATTAGTTGATTATATGGAGAAACAGAGCCAATGATTATACGCAGTAAGTTACCACCAGTGTTCAAATTACATAGGCTGTAAAGAAAAGGCAAAGAAATGATCAAGGACTGTTTTCTTGCTTAATTATTTCCACTTATAGAGGTTTTTTTTAATTTTAAACTCGATGGCGAAATCTTTACAGCCGGAACTAGGCTTATATTTTTAATCAAATCTTGGCAGCAGCCCTAGTATATCACATGTGTAGAGGGTTTCAAATGCTCCCTCGACTGTTTCCCCCAGTGAACTTCAAACACACAAAAAAGGAATCCATTCTCTGCTCTAAAAGGCCATCTCCATCCCACATCCTCTCTCTAATGAAGACACAAACTTCAGAGAAAGTTTACCGAAAACATTATAATTGTTCCAGTGGATGCAGGGGGGGAATAGTTGTGTTTGAAGGTAGAGCAGGACCTTCGGATTTGATTCAGGAAAGGACATCCATTCACACATTTTCCTTGTTGGAATGGAAGGGGTACTGCCAGTCAAATCTCCAGAAACACCCCAAGAGAGCCAGCGTGGTGTAGTAGTTAAGAGCAGGTGCACTCTAATCTGGGGAACCGGGTTTGATTTTCCACTCCTCCGCCTGAGTGGCAGAGGCTTATCTGGTGAACCAGATGTGTTTCCGCCCTCCTACATTCCTGCCGGGTGACCTTGAGCTAGTCACAGTTCTCTCCAAACTCTCTCAGCCACACTTACCTCCCAAGGTGGTTGTGGGGGGAGGGAAAGGAGCTTGTAAACCACCTTGAGTCTTCTAACAGGAGAGAAAGGGGGGGGGGGGGATATAAATCCAAACTCTTCTTCTTCTTCTCAAGCTGGATTTGGCTACCCTAAAGATGCAACTGGACCCACTTTTGATAAACTGTGTGAGTCTAAACTAAGCAAAAATGATGTTCTTTAATGCTGGGATGTCAAGCAAATAAATTACTTTACATTTTATTTATTTATTTTATTGAATTTATATCCCACCTGCTCCCAACCAGGGTTGGGTTCAGGGCAGTTCACAAAGATTGCAGCTTAATAATACAATAAAACACCCCATCAGCCATTACAAAGCGTTGTTACTTATCCATCCCTCTCCAGGATCGGGTTTGTCCACACTGTAAAAACCAAGTGGAGACTCTTGCTCACATTATTCTTGACTGCCCGAGATATGTGAGCATTAGGAATTTCTCCCCCAGGCTGGCCCTAGACAAATCTGAAAGAGACTCTGACAGTTCTGTTGTGGAGCTTCTGTTAAACAATACAGATGTATTGCTACTTGGAAAAAGTAGCAAAATTTCTTTTGCAAGTGACAGAACTTTCTAAGTAATGTATACTGCTATATACAGTCTTCCTGTCTGTGTTTTGAATGTACTCTTGATTTGTATTTCAAAAATGTCTGGCAACGCTTTAGAATCTATTTTAAATGCCAAATAAAAGTGGTTGTAAAGAAAGACAATAAAACACTATAATTGAATATAGCTTAAACCTACCTATAAGACCTCTTGACGGTAAGCTGAAGAGCAGTATCCTATACTGTGCATCTCCCTGCCTTGACGGTTTGTCTACGCTATCTGAGAATATGGAAGAACAAAAACAGGAGGGTAGTTGATGGCTGGGAGATCAGTGAGATGGAGTAATGGATGCATCTCTAGAACTGCCTTTGCCCCAATGATCTTAGAAGAGAAGAGTTTGGATTTATATCCCCCCTTTCTCTCCTGCAGGAGAATCAAAGGGGCTTACAATCTCCTTGCCCTTCCCGCCTCACAACAAACACCCTGTGAGGTGGGTGGGGCTGAGAGAGCTCCGAGAAGCTGTGACTAGCCCAAGGTCACCCAGCTGGCGTGTGTGGGAGTGCACAGGCTAATCTGAATTCCCCAGATAAGCCTCCACAGCTCAGGCGGCAGAGCTGGGAATCAAACCCGGTTTCTCCAGATTAGATATACGAGCTCTTAACCTCCTACGCCACTGCTGCTCCTTACAATGAGAACTGGTTGTTGTGGGTTTTCCGGACCGTGTGGCCGTGGTCTGGTGGATCTTGTTCCTAACTTTTCGCCTGCATCTGTGGCCGGCATCTTCAGAGGTGTATCGCAGAGGGGAGTCTGAAGTGTGTAACAGACTTCTCTCTGTGATACACCTCTGAAGATGCCAGCTGCAGATGCAAGTGAAACGTTAGGAACAAGATCCACCAGACCACGGCCACTCAGCCCGGAAAACCCACCACAACCAGTTGAATCCGGCCGTGAAAGCCTTTGACAATACATTACAATGAGAAATTCAACACATGGGAAGAAACAGGCACAAGGAAAGGTGGAGGTGGGAACTGACAGGTTAGGTTCAGCCCAGGTACATGTATTTCAGTCTAGGTTCAGCTGGAAGTATATGAATATGAATCCTTTGATATGGCTATCAGGGGTCTGCAACCTGCGGCTCTCCAGATGTTCATGGACTACGATTCCCATCAGCCCCTGCCAGCATGGCTGATGGGATTTGTAGTCGATGAACATCTGGAGAGCCGCAGGTTGCAGACCCCTGGAAATTCATAGGACTTAAACTCTATAGGAGCCTAAAGAGAGAGGGAAGCCTACAGATTTATTCTAAACAGAGGCCCTTTCCGCACAGCGCTGCTGCGTTTTAGCAGCGCCACCTGTGCGAACGGCTCCCTGGGGACGGCATTTTTGCCGTCCCCAGGGCGCCGTATATGGGCCAGAGTGATACCCTTCTAAATCCACTGAAGTCAACGGGCTTAGATGACCAAAAACTATGCTCTGTCACTTCACTGCACTCTCATTGGCATTTTTATGATGTTAAAAGAAGAATTACATGCTGCACGTGTGTCCTGCTAAATGATTTCCCTCCTCTGTAACGGAGGAGCCTCTTAAAGGTTAGGCTATCCGTCTTCAAGATCTGATCTTTAAGACAGTGGATGGGCTGACGGAACACTGCATTGGTACACTATTCTCTTGTGGTAGACTATTATCCAAAGCATCCAGCTATATTGTGTTTACCTGATTAGACGGCGTGAACTGTGGTAGCTAGACTTAAGCCGGTGTTTGCTCAGCATGGTATTCCTACGAGGGTTGCAAACGACAACGTGCCTGTTGCTCGTCGAGAGTAGGACAACGCTCAGACATTGTCATACAGATGTTCAGGCATCTTCATATAAATGTTTCAGGACAATGTTCAGATATTTTCATACAAACAGCAGCTCAGTGTATTATAATCAGAGAGAGACCTGGGCACACGATCTACCAACATGGAGAAAGGCGATCGAAGAGCAGCTACAGGCTCGTAATAAAACACCAGGCTACATAAATACATTTCAGGTGTGCTGGGAGAATGATCCTATTTAAAGGAACATACACCATAGAGGCTGTGTGTGCGTGTGTGCAAGTGTGGTGTAGTGGTTAAGAGCAGGTGGATTCTAATCTGGAGAACCGGGTTTGATTCCCTGCTCCTCCACCTGAGTGGCAGAGGCTTATCTGGTGAACCAGGTGTGTTTCCGCACTCCTACATTCCTGCTGGGTGACCTTGGGCTAGTCACAGTTCTCTCTAAACTCTCTCAGTCCCACCTACCTCACAAGGTGTCTGTTGTGGGGAGAGGAAGGGAAAGGAGCTTATAAAATGGGTATAAATCCAAACTCTTCTTCTTCTTCTTCTTCTTCTTCTTCTTCTTCTTCTTTTTCTTCTTCTTCTTCTTCTTCTGATCCCTTCCTATGAGGTAGTCACAGTTGAGCATTTACATGGAGAAACTGGCCATGGTTATCCAGGCTGTGGAAACTACAGGGTGTATCTGGGCACCACATTCCACAGAGTCAAAACCAAATGGGGTGGGGATGACATTAAGTTTAGTGTGTCATGACAGTGAGCAGAGACAACAAAGTTCATAAGGAAATTTAGCAGGGAAGATTTCCTTGAGCATGTCTAGTTCTGTACGTGATGAAGACAAAGTCATTGTGCCAAATGCTTCTTAGAAAAGGTGCATAGGACAGCTGGATTCCATCCCACACATTCTCGTGAACTACGTATTATACCAAGAACTCCGATCCAGCCTGCTATCCCAAGCTATAGACCCTGTGATTGATTATACTGAATCAGATAAAGTAGTCATGCTTTTAAATTGTCAGGATTTTCATTGTTGCCTTATAGTGGCAAAGTTTTTGTCGGAAGTTTGTAAACTGAATGTATGACAAACGCGACGTTTTTTACTATTCACTTTTTAACTGGAACTGTATTTTTTAACTGGAACTATATTTTATCTGGAACTATATTTTAACTGGAACTATCGTGCATATGCCAATAAAGGCTTATTGAATTGATTTGAATAGAAAAGGTGGGTTTGAGGAGAGATCTGAAAGGAGAAGGCAGTGGCATCATTTTTGTGTTTTGGGGAAGGGATTCCAGGACGACAGAAAGGATGGAGCCTTTTAAAAGAAGCAGGAGAGTTTTAGATGGCCGAGAATGGTGGATCCAAAGGCAGGAAATGCAAGAGATCTATGGATTTCAGCTCAGATGAATTCAAGCATCAAACTCACCATGTCTGAAGGCGTCGATCAAATGTGAGTTGATCACCTGATTTTTTAAAATGTATTTATCAGTTTTAATATCCCGTCCCTCCCTTTTGGGGCTCAGGGTGGTGTAGAACAATATTAAAACAATTACAAACATTAAAAACATTAGTCGATCTCATCAATAAAAGCATCGCATCGAGAGGCGACACTTCTAGATCATCCTCATTTAAACCTAAGCGGCGCTAGGTAATAACCCAGTTCTCGAGATTAAAATCTGCCACTCTTAACCACTACACCACGCTGGTTCTCATTTCTTCAGAAAGACAATTTATTTATTTGTTTGTTTGTTTATTTATTTATTTGTTATTTAGATTTTTATACCGCCCCATCCATGAGGGGCTCTGGGGGGTGTACAACATAAAATCTCAGTACAATCAAAGGAGCACAGATTTGCTATATATAAATAAATTACAGGTTGCACTGACTCCATCAATTTTAAACACAGTTAATAAAAACCTTTTAAAACAGCGATAAAAACGATAAGGGGTGTCCAACAAAACCCATATTTAAAATCCTCCCCAAGAAGGAGGGACGGTGGGTCCCATTAAACAGAGGGGACCCAGATGTAAAGAAGCAAGAAGGAGGGGCACCTTCAGCAGCTGGTCCCTCCAAAGGCCCAGTGGAACAATTCTGTCTTACAGGCCCTGCGGAACTCACCAAGATCCCACAGGGCCCGGACAGTTGGAGGAAGAGTGTTCCACCAGGCCGGGGCCAGAGCCGTAAAGGCCCTGGCCTGCGTGGAGACCAGCTGCATCATTGAGGGGCCAGGGATCACCAGTAGATTGGCCTCAGCCGAACGGAGAGGCTGTACAGGGACATATGGGGTAATGCGGTCTCGAAGATATGAGGGTCCCAGGCCACGTAAGGCCTTGAAGGTCAGCACCAACACTGAATAATACTTCAGTGTGGACGTAAGACATTGGTGTGCCCTGTCTTTATTCACTCGCGCTTTCTTGTGCCTGTGCAAAATGTACGATTGATACACCTCGTGACCGTCCTCAGAATGGTGTCTAATAAATAGCAGCACTCCGGTTGGCGGTACAGTCTTGCTAAGGGAGTCTATTTCTTTATCACAAGGGCTTTGAAAGCAGCGCATGAAAAAGTGCCCCAGGCTGATATCTGACAAATAAAGATTTCACAAAAAACAAGCCCTTTTGATTATTTAGGAAGGCCGATAAAGAATACAGCCAAGCCTTGGAGCTCGGCGGCGTAGTTTCTTGCGTCTTGGCTTTTTTCTTTTAAGAGCCGCCTGTCTGTTTAAAGAGAAGCTGACTGGTTCAAAAGAAGCCAGCCCAGCCACATGTATCAGAAATCCAGTTGCACAATAGAAAAGGAATATATTTTTTTCAACTTGGAGGATATTGCAAAAAAACGCAAAATTCTATGCACTGGTCACAAAAGCTGGAGAAAATACTAATAGGTCGTTAAAACTGAGCGGCTTGATGCTTCCAAAACTCAAAGCGAGTTTGTACAAGAGGAAGGAAGTACAGCAGCTTGTAAGCAAGAGCACAACAGTCACTTCTCCACAAAGTCTTTTTCTATTTGGTCATTGACCGTAAATGAAGTTGTTGTTGTCATCGTCGTCGTCAATGACGTCTTCTTCTTCTTCTTCTTCTTCTTCTTCTTCTTCTTCTTCTTCTTCTTCTTCTTCTTCTTCTTCTTCTTCTTCTTCTTCTTCTTCTTCTTCTTCTTCTTCTTCTTCTTCTTCTTCTTCCTCTTCCTCTTCTTCTTCTTCTTCTTCTTCTTCTTCTTCTTCTTCTTCTTCTTCTTCACAAAGTCTTTTTCATCCTTGCATGTAATAGACAAGGGCAGGCTCCATGTGGATCAAATAGTCTGAAAAAATGCGTCCAGATTCCACTACCACTGACAGCCCGCAGCCCTCAGTTTGTACAAAAATCTGATGGATAAAAAAAAACCTCTCTGAGCCCCACCTCCCTCACAAGGTGTCTGTCATGGGGAGAGGAAGGGGTGGAGTTTGCCAGCTGCTTTGTGACTCTTTATGGCTGAGAAAAGCGGGGTATAAATTCAAACTCCACCACGGAATAACATTTAGAGCCGACGGTGTTCCTTACAGTCCCACCTTCCTTATTGTTAAAAAGTGTGATCAACAGAGAATGTGCTAATGAGTTGCTCTCCTCCTCCCAGCTTCTCAGATGCTGTCATCTTTTTCTGAAGTTAATTAAAGAAACCCTAAAACTCAAACAAGGATATGCAGTGACTCTATAACCCCCGTTTCCCTAGCTTTAAAGCACTTTGCAAACATGTGTTAACTGATTTAAAATTGTTTAAGCATTAGGTCCAGAAACCAGTCTTAATTAATGTTGGGCCTCCTAAAAAGCCATCACTGTGTCAGACTCTCGAACGTGGAAATAACAGAGACCGTAGGAAAGTCCAAAAGCAGTTTATTCCAGGTGATGCGAAGAGTAACAATGTATAGCAGGATCTGAGCTAGAGAGCTCAGATTCAGGACTTATATCTTTTAATCCCCCCCTCCCCGTTTCGCCCCACACAAAATGTCCATTACAGTTTCTACTACAAAGCTACAAAGAACCTGGGAACCTTTCACACCTCTTTGAAGATGGGCTGGCGCCAGGAGATTGCTAACAGGAGATTGCTAGGAAGGGAAGAGGGAAACTGGAAAACAATTGCAAATCACACACAGCAAGACATCAAGAAACTGACAGGCATGGTCCTGACACACTGCTTATGAGGAAAGAGCAGTCACCCGCTGAAGGAACGGGACTTCATTTTTGTTCACATGAATTTGTTCTGAATAAGAATATCCCTGAATGGCTCCAGCATCTTAGAGGGAAGAGATTTCTTGGGCTTATTTGGACACTCGCATGGTGTAGTGGTTAGAGTGTTGTAGAAGGATCTACATGATGAGATCCTCATTCAGTAGGGTTGCCAGCTCTGGTTTGGGAAATTCCTGGAGCTTATGGTTGGTCCTTGGAGAAGGCAGAGTTTTGGGAGGAGAGGAAATTCTGTGGAGAGGCAATGTCACTCTAGGACTTCAGTTTCTCCTAGGCTCTGTGGTATATACTGCAGAGTCTGTACCTCAGAACTGGTTTTCCCTCTAGGCAAACTCATCTCTGTAGTCTGGAAATAAGTTGTAATTCTAGGAGAACTCCAGGATCTACCTGTAAGTCAACAACCCTACTACTCAGTCACAAAAACTCACTGGGTGATTTGGACCAGCCACTCACTTTCAGATAACTTATTTTATGGAGCTGTTATAATGAAGATACACTATACAGACTTTGCTGAGCCAATGGTTTAATCCAATACACACTTTCACCTGTTCATGCAACAATTCCAACACATTTTAGAAGGCCCATTGATGGAATTTAGGATCATCTGGAGATCCAGCATGGTGTCGTGGTTAAGAGCAAGTGCACTCTAATCTGGACAACTGGGTTTGATTCCCTGCTCTACCACTTGAGCTGTGGAAGCTTATCTGGTAAACCAGATTAGCCTGTGCACTCCAGCACATGCCAGCTGGGTGACCTTGGGCGAGTCACAGTTCTTCAAAGCTCTCCCAGCCCCACCTACCACACAGGGTGTTTGTTGTGAGTGGGGAAGGGAAAGGAGATTGTAAGCCTCTTTGAGTCTCCTTACAGGAGAGAAAGGGGGGATATAAATCCAAGCTACTCCTCTTCCTCCTCTTCTTCTTCTTTGCCTATTGGAAGTTATGCAAAGTGGTTTGTACAGTTCTAACTTTGGTTGATGCCAAGAAAAGTGAGATGAAATGGTTCTAGTTTGTTTAAACACGTTCTGTCCACTCCCCGTTTAGGTTTGGGCTTCGGGTGTTTCTCTATGCAAACTGTATCCTTTCCCCCTTTCTCTGGGATCTGGACTTCCCTGCCCCCGCAGCTTTAAAATACCCTTTGGAGGTTTTTAACATAGCTCTTTGTGAACTATATTTAGGGCCTGCGATTTGGATGTAAAATAGATGAAACGCGGAGGGACAGTTGACAACAGATACTGCGGAGGGCTGCATTGTAGCTGCCAGAAAACTCTCCGAAAACACGACCACTGCAGCCAAGAATTTCCTGAGAAAGCTCATAAATACTGAGCTAATTCCGAGCTGAGCCAAGAGGAATTGTACATCTCTAGTTTCCATGCTGGGGCTCCCAGGAAAATGTTAATAAAGCCTCTGCAATTTCCTAGGAGAGGGAATTCATGCATCTTTAAGTTGCCACCCAGGCTCAGCGTAACCACAAGGTGGACAGCCTGCTGCGTGGGCAAAACCGCAGGGAAGCTTACAACCCAAGACTGGCAAAATATCCTGGGAGGACGTAGGCCACTTCCTTGAGGAAACTGGGAAACCTCAGTTGGCTGCAGAATTTCATTTCACTGGATCTTCACTACAGGCCTGTGAGTTTATTTCGAGAGCTTTCCTGGGGACTCTGGGGAAAACCCTTCCGGCTGCACGTAACGATGGGCCGTTTCGTCGAACAAATTTTACGTGAGAAAAATTGGCAAGAGCTAAAAAGTGAAAAACATACAAGACATGGGAGAAAATAAAATAAAAGGAAAATAAAAAGAGAGAGAGAGATAAAGAAGACCATTCCAATTTTCCCTACAACAAATATGAGTAGAATTACAATTACACTCTACAGTTACAAAAAGAAAAGAAATGTTTTTTTTTCTTTTGGTTCTGGTGGGTTTTCCGGGCTGTGTGGCCGTGGTCTGGTGGATCTCGTTCCTAACGTTTCGCCTGCATCCGTGGCTGGCATCTTCAGAGGTGTATCACAGGGAAAAGTCTGTTTCATATTGTGTCTAGTGAGAAGGGAAAGTTTAGTGGGGTATATTGTCCAGGAGCAGCAGTGACGTAGGAGGTTAAGAGCTCATGTATCTAATCTGGAGGAACCGGGTTTGATTCCCCGCTCTGCCGCCTGAGCTGTGGAGGCTTATCTGGGGAATTCAGATTAGCCTGTGCACTCCCACACACGCCAGCTGGGTGACCTTGGGCTAGTCACAGCTTCTCGGAGCTCTCTCAGCCCCACCTACCTCACAGGGTGTTTGTTGTGAGGGGGGAAGGGCAAGGAGATTGTCAGCCCCTTTGAGTCTCCTGCAGGAGAGAAAGGGGGGATATAAATCCAAACTCTTCTTCTTCTTCTTCTTCTTCTTCCATATCCCAGGGTAGGGAACCAATCAGTAAGTGTTTGGGTGGAACTTGCTATGCAAAGGTGTGGTTGAGTGCATTGTATTGTGGGTGGAGTTTTTCTTTTTTCCCCTTTATTATCAAAACTACAAATTATCCATTCATTTGTGGTTGTTTTTTCTGTTTCGGGCAAAAAGTCTACAATGGGTTTGCAGTCAGTAATAGAACGACGGCCCTGACTGCGTACCGAGGAATAAATTCCCAAACGCTAAGGGCCCCTGCAAACAACAGGATCCCAGCTTGTTTGTAGCCTCATATTTCATTGAGCAATTTCTTTTTTTCTCACTGAATATATGGGAGTGAGGACTAACGAAAGCCGGGGAAACCCTGGCACACATGCAGAACACGCACATTTTGTTTGTTCCATTTTGAAGAAGAATCCTTTCCTGGCTTTTTCTTCTTCGTGAGCAGCAAAAACAGAAGCACCGGGACTCCATGGGAATCGAAAGTTGCTTCTGTTTGCAGTTGCCTCCTGCTGAGAAATTTCCAAGCTGGCCACCTGGGGATCTTGTGTGCTTCACTAATGGTCTTCTTCGGCCATTCTTTCTCATCGAATATGCGGAGAGGTGACCTAAGCGGACCCCCTTTGGAGACGTGGCGTGTTAATAAGAAGCGATTCAAAATGACCACAGCAATTACACAATTTGTGCCATCTGCTGGGCAGGGGGGGGGGGGAATGAAGAGTTTCGGGAAAGGAACAAATAAAGGTTCTTTTCCCAACAGTTTGTGTCAGAATGCCATTGCTGCGGAAATATTGCCTTCAGAGTTGTAATACCTTCTTGCGCTGAAGGTTGTCCTATTTCCCATGGACAGAGAGCACAATAAGAAGAGGAAGAAGAGTTTGGATTTATATCCCCCCTTTCTCTCCTGTAGGAGACTCAAAGGGGCTTACAATCTCCTTTCCCTCCCCGCCCCCACAACAAACACCCTGTGAGGTGGGTGGGGCTGAGAGAGCTCCAAGAAGCTGTGAGTAGCCCAAGGTCACCCAGCTGGCGTGTGCGGGAGTGTACAGGCTAATCTGAATTCCCCAGATAAGCCTCCACAGCTCAGGCGGCAGAGCGGGGGAACCAAACCCAGTTCCTCCAGATTAGAGTGCACCTGCTCTTAACCACTACACCACTGCTCTCAAGAAATCCCAATCTTGTGATCCTGTACAAAGTCACATCCTTCTAGGACTGTCGGATGGGTTTGGAAGACTGTAGCTCTGATGAGCATGGCACTGCTAATGTAAGTCTGGTGTCTTCAATCAAGATTAGGGGGGCCAGATTTAGGGGGTGGGAGAGCAGAGTTGGGAAAGGGGAGAGGCTTAAATGGGGTATGAAGCCATACAGCCCAAGGTCACCCAGCTGGCATGTGTGGGAGTGCACAGGCTAATCTGAATTCCCCAGATGAGCCTCCACAGCTCAGGCAGCAGAGCGGGGAATCAAACCCGGTTCCTCCAGATTAGATGCATGAGCTCTTAACCTCCTACGCCACTGCTGCTCACTGTTTATTTAACATGTACTTCTCTGTGTGGGAAAACGTCTGCCAGGTTATCCTCTTGGGATTTACTCTGAGGCCCCTTCCGCACATGCAGAATAAGGCACTTTCAATCCACTTTCACAGTTGTTTGCAAGTGGATTTGGCTCTTCCGCACAGTAAAAAATCCAACTTCAAAGTGCCTTGAAAGTGGATTGAAAGTGCATTATCCTGCATGTGCGGAAGGGGCCCGAGGTCGTTCCAGATGCGGGTGAGCAGAAGTGGCTGGGGATGGGGCCACGGAGGCAGCATTGCGCCACCCACTATGGGGGCTTCAGGGAGGGAAAGTTTAAATCCTCCAGCAGCCTAAATCCCACCCCCCCACCCCCCAGGACAAGCAGATTTATGCTGCACTTTGTGTGGCGTTAAGTCTGCAGGCCAAGGAGCTGGCATTCCTAGGCTGGGATGCTGTGGAAGCCAACTAATGTTGGCTCCGTCCCCTGGGAACACCTCTGTCTGCCCCCCTAACACGGGCATCTGCTCCACGGCGACCCAGAATTCCAGGTTTCGCCACAGCAGAGCTGAGAGGTAGCCGGCCCCTGACACCTATCTATGAGCATTCAGTTCCCTCCATCTGCTTTGAGCTGCCCGGATGTCTCTGTTTTAAAAACCAGTCTTTCCTTAAGGTGCATTTAAAACCTAGTAAATGAGCAGAAGCTCTCCTTATAAATCCTTGAACAAATGTCACAGCCTACCTAATCCAGAAGAAACTAGTCATTTGTCCCAAAGTCACATAGTGCTTGTCCAGCCTTGCTGAAACAGTCAACATTCCAGATTCTCCCATCTACTTGTTTTATGGGTGAACTTTTTTGTTGTAACAAGTCACAGCTGGTCCTTTGACTTGAGCCCTCCCTACCAGAAGTCTGAAGTGGTAGAGCCCTTTCACAGGTTTGCCCTACCTGAGAATTAGTCTACCTTCTGTGCAACTTAAGAGAAGGTATTTAGGTTTGATGTGAAATTTTTTTTTCATTCTCTCCATCATGGGGGGTGGGTGGTCTGGAAGATGACAGGCAGACAGACAGACAGACAGACAGACAGACAGACAGACAGACAGACAGACAGACAGACACTATGCCAATAAAGGATGGATGGATGGATGGATGGATGGATGGATGGATGGATGGATGGATAGATGGATAGATGGATAGATGGGTGAATGAATGGATGGATGGATGGATGGATAGTACTATGCAAATAAAGGTAGGTAGGTAGGTAGGTAGGTAGGTAGGTAGGTAGGTAGGAAGGAAGGAAGGAAGGAAGGAAGGAAGGAAGGAAGGAAGGAAGGAAGGAAGGAAGGAAGGAAGGAAGGAAGGAAGGAAGGAAGGAAGGAAGGAAGGAAGGAAGGAGGGAGGGAGGGAGGGAGGGAGGGAGGGAGGGTGGGTGGGTGGATGGATGGATGGATGGATGGATGGATGGATGGATGGATGGATGGATGGATGGATGGATGGATGGATGGATGGGTAGTACTATGCAAATAAAGGAAGGAAGGAAGGAAGGAAGGAAGGAAGGAAGGAAGGAAGGAAGGAAGGAAGGAAGGAAGGAAGGAAGGAAGGAAGGAAGGAAGGAAGGAAGGAAGGAAGGAAGGAAGGAAGGAAGGAAGGAAGGAAGGATGGATGGATGGATGGATGGATGGATGGATAGTACTATGCAAATAAAGGAAAGAAGGATGGATGGATGTAGATTGAAATAGATGTGTGTGTGTGTGTTCAAAGTATGCATACTGTGCTGATTGTAACGTAGATGCAAATTGCAGATCAAGCCTCCCTGATGTCAGGTTCTTTGAAGATAGCCGCTCCTCCTTTTTGGTATTTGAACATCAGAATAACATATCATCCATCCTCTCGCTGATCATGTACATAACAATAAAGCCCCTTTCAGCTGGCGTCCCAAGCCAAATTTGGATGAATTATGACACTCTCTTAGCCTGACTTTCTCGTAATTGACTTTTCTCTCTCATAAAGCATCTGGCTTTGCAGTTTCCCTCCCTGTGACTGGCACAGGGGAGCTGAGAGCAGTTGGACCAATAGATATTGAGCAGACTTCCTGCTGAGCACCTGTAAGCAATAGAAATATCTCATTGCTTACTTTACTTGCCTCCCGTTACAGTCCTAATAAACGTTAATTGCCTTCAGCATGGGTCTCCTGCAACTTATCCCGTGTTAAAGGTTTGCCTTATTTCTGGACTTTGCACGTTCTTACCAACTGGGAGGTTTTTATTTGCCCTTGCATTTAAATGCACCCAATTTCAAGGAAAATTCCACTTTTTTTACATATATAAACTCAGGTTTCTGCCCCTGAAACACACACAAGGAATGCACATTAGAAAACCAGCCTTTGCTCATGATCTAGACAAGGGCTTCAGTTCAGCGTGAGCCAGTCTGGTGTAGTGGTTAAGAGCAGGTGCACTCTAATCTGGAGAGCTGGGTTTGATTCCCCCCTCCTCCCATGAGTGGTAGAGGCTTACCTGGTCAACCAGATGTTTCCGCACTCCTACATTCCAGCTGGGTGACCGTGGGCGAGTCACAGTTCTTCCGAGCTCTCTCAGCCC